>NC_137694.1:162220139-162393385 GCF_964034855.1 Anser brachyrhynchus
TGTGAGGACATCAGTGTCTATGTTACCCCAGATAATCCATAAATATTAGGAAATGAACCAAAGATGAGGCTGGCCTTGAAATGAGCTTCTTAATTTATTGTCATTTCTAGAAGCTAACATCACATGGCTTGTTTAATATGAACTATTTTATGTTGATAATGACTTTTTAGGTGTTATATGCTAAGCTTTCAGATAGCAAAAGTATTATTTCCATAGCACTTCTATAGAGTCACTACGTGACTTTCTTTTTACTCTGAAAGGCATGAGTGTGCTCACGCAGGTTTAGCTAGAAAAGATTGCCAAGGACCATGGTCCACTTGGGGTTTTGAACAATTCCAAAGATAGAGACTCCATACCCACTCTGGGCAAACTGCTCCATGGTCTGACCATCTCGCCATTCGAGTCATTACACCATGTTGGACCTATGTAATTAACATGGCCGCCTGAGAACTTCAGTTCTAAAGACATCACTGATTCCTTTCTTTCCTTTCTCTCTTCCTTTTGGCCTTCCTTCCTTCCTTCCTTCCTTCCTTCCCTTCCTTCTTCCTTCCTTCCTTCCTTCCTTCCTTCCTTTCCTTTCCTTTCCTCCTTCCTTCCTTCCTCCTTCTTCTTCCCCATGTACCCTTCCTTCCTTCCTTCCTTCCTTCCTTCCTTCCTTCCTTCCCCTTTCCTTCCTCCTTCCTCCCTTCCTTCCTTCTTCCTTCCTTCCTTCCTTCCCCTTTCCTTCCCCTTCCCTTCCCTTCCTCTTCCTTCTTCCTTCCTTCCTCCTTCCTTTCCTTCCTTTCCTCCTTCCCTTCCTTCCTTTCCTTCCTTTCCTTTCCTTCCTCCTTCCTTCCTTCCTTCCTTCCTTCCTTCCTTCTTCCTTCTTCCCTTCCTTCTTCCTTCCTTCCTTCCTTCCTTCCTTCCTTCCCTTCCTTCCTTCCTTCTTTCCTTTCCTTTCCTTTCCTCCTTCCTCCTTTCCTTCCCTTCCTCCTCCCTCCCTTCCCTCCTCCTTCCCTCCTCCTTCCTTTCCTTTCCTTTCCTTTCCTTTCCTTTCCTTTCCTTTCCTTTTCCTTTCCTTTCCTTTCCTTTCCTTTCCTTTCCTTTTCCTTTCCTTTCCTTTCCTTTCCTTTCCTTTCCTTTCCTCTTCCCTTCCCTTCCCTTCCCTTCCCTTCCCTTCCCTTCCCTTCCCTTCCCTTCCCTTCCTTCCCTTCCCTTCCCTTCCCTTCCCTTCCCTTCCCTTCCCTTCCCTTCCCTTCCCTTTCCCTTCCCTTCCCTTCCCTTCCCTTCCTTCCCTTCCCTTCCCTTCCCTTCCCTTCCCTTCCCTTCCCTTCCCTTCCCTTCCCTTCCCTTCCCTTCCCTTCCCTTCCCTTCCCTTCCCTTCCCTTCCCTTCCCTTCCCTTCCCTTTCCCTTCCCTTCCCTTCCCTTTCCCTTCCCTTCCCTTCCCTTCCCTTTCCCTTCCTTCCTTCCCTTCCCTTCCCTTCCCTTCCCTTCCCTTCCCTTCCCTTCCCTTCCCTTCCTCCTTCCCTTCCTTCCCTTCCCTTCCTTCCCTTCCCTTCCCTTCCCTTCCTTCCCTTCCTTCCCTTCCCTTCCCTTCCCTTCCCTTCCCTCCCTCCCTCCCTTCCCTTCCCTTCCCTTCCCTTCCTTCCTTCCCTTCTCTTCCCTTTCTTCTCTTCTCTCTCTGTCTCTGTCTCTGTCTCTGTCTCTGTCTCTGTCTCTGTCTCTGTCTCTGTCTCTGTCTCTGTCTCTGTCTTTCTCTTTTCTCTTTCTCTCTCTCTTCCTCTCTTTCTCTCTTTCTCTCTTTCTCTCTTGACTTTGTTAGTCTTTGGTGTTAAATGTGTAACAGATTTTCAACATGCTTATATGGCTGGCAGGATGAAATAGGTGGCATCCTTTAAAGAAAAAGGGTATTTTTAACACTATAATATTCATTAACCACAAAACAGAGAAATTTTGGAAGACATAGACTAAATATTTTTACACAATAATACTACATGAATGCAATGAAAAATTAAGAGGTATTCTGTGTATGTATGAATTGAAACATCATGCAAAGTCAACTGAAAAACGTGATGGTCTTAGTGATAATGATTGAGATCGTTATATGACAGTTGGACAAAATTATGTTATATTTTGTCTATTGAAATGATACAATTTCAGACTAACCACACTGTTTATGAAGAAAAGAAAGCTACTGTGGCCCTCAAAATTAATGTAGCTTTGATATCTTTGATAGCTTTGAACTATCCTGATAAAACAAAAAGTTTTAGACTGCAGCTGCAGATTGTTCTCTCTGAGTTTACTCTGTATAGTTTATAACTTCAACCTGATCTCAACAAAAACTATTTATTGATGGAGATTAATACAGGGAAGCCATAGTTTGTAATACTATCCTTTCATTTTCTTTGATGAAGATAATCTAAATCTATTTTCACTCTGTTACAGAGACTGATTAGCTGATACCTAAAAATCTTCATTCAGATAAAAAGAATATTTGTTCCATTCAAAGACAGTAATAATTTCAGTCTAAGAATTATATACCAGTTCTATGTTTACTTTGACAACAGATGAAAGAAGGAAAATACAGATTATTAATTATATCTAGGTATATGTTTGGAATATGTTCCATAAATTTTCTCTTTTGCCACTTCTTTCAGGATATAGAATCAAGACGATATTACACTACACTCTGTAATTTTGCACTCACGTTATTGATGTATTAAGGAACTTATTAAAATCTTAATAGATTCCTTTTTTTTTTTTTTTTTTTTCTTACAGTGAGACTTTAAATTGTTCTATAGGTCTTCACAGATTCATAGAACATAGAATAGTTAAGGTTGGAAGGGGCTTCTGGAGGTCATCTGGTCCAACCCCCTTGCTCAAGCAGAGACAGCTAGAGCAGGTGGGACCAAGACCATGCATGACCAGACACCTTTTGAAGATCTCCAAGGAGGGAGAATCCACAACATCCCAGGGCAACCTGTTCCAGTTTTCTGTCACCTGTACAATAAAAAAATACTTCCTGATGTTTAGATGAAATCTCTTGTGTTCCAGTTTGTGACCATTGCCTCTTTTCCTGGCTCTGGGCACCACTGAAAATAACATGGCTCCATCTTATTTGCACACTCCTTTCAGTTATTTATACACATTGATGAGATTCCTCCTAAGCCTTCTCCAGGCCAAACAGTCACTGGTCCTTCAATCATCTTGGTGGCCCTCCACTGGACTTTTTCAAGTATGTCCATGTCTTTCTTGTATTGGGGGGCCCAGAAATGGACACAGAACTCTAGGTGTGGCCTCACCAATGCTGAGAAGGCAAGGATTACCTCTCTCGACCTGCTGGTAATACTTTACCTAGTGCGTTGAAGAATGCCATTAGCCTTCTTAGTAGCAAGGGCACATTGCTGACTCATGCTAAACTTGATGTCTACCAGAACTCCTAGGTTCTTTTCTACAGAGCTGCTTTCCATCTAGGTGGTCCCCAAAATGTACTGGTGCATGGGTTTCTTCTTCCACAGGTGCGTGACTTTTCACTTGTCCTTGAATGTCATGGGATTTTTTTTATCAGCCTACCTCTCCAGCCAGTCAAGGTTCCTCTGTATGGCTGCATGGCCCTCTGGTGAGTCTGCCACTCCCCACCCCACCCCCCTTTTGGGTAATCCATGAGTTTACTGAGGGTGCACTCTATCCCACCAACCAGATTGTTAATGAAGATGTTAAATAGGACTGGATCCAGTATTGATCCCTGGGGTACTCCGCTCATTACTGGCCTCCAGTTAGAATTTGTACCACAGACAGCTACCTTTTTGGTCTGGCTGTTCAGACAGTTTTCAGTCCACCCCACTGTCTTCTCTGCACTGTCTTTCCTAAACTATAGAGAAGATAAACACATAAATAATCACAGTTTAGAAAACTGAAAAGCATCTGAGTGGTTGCTGCCATTCATGTGCATGTAGCACATGTAGCATGTACATCTTTATGTATGTGCATGGTAGACTTATATAAGATGTAAAATATCAAGCAAAAACTATGTTTGGTTTTGGGAAGCATATGATCATCATTTACATAAAAAAGCCTCCAAATATAAAATGATTTTCAGTACTAAAGCTAGATAATTTATTTTCTAGTTAGGACCGAAAATATTCTCTAAGGATACTGTAAACTCAAATATATGGTTCTGTTTCAGAGTTTTTATCTTATTGTTTCAAAACACAGCTACAGCCTGGAAATAGCAGGGGAGAAATACTTTATTCAGTTAGGTTACACTACATACTGTACAGAACTTTTTATTAATTCACTGACCTTGTTCATTGTTATTAATTGGTGATTACCATATTGTATTATTTTGATGAGAAAAATCTAACCCTGATACCATGCAGAATACCAAATCCTACTACTGACTCAGTAGCTGTCTTACTGGTATGCTCACACCTGCTCCAGTCTGTGCTTTACTGAAATCCCTATGGCTTTGCACAGATGCCAGTATATGGTCAGTAGTAGTTAGATCTTTAAGTCAGAGTCAGAAAAAAAGTCAGAAACTTCCCTTACTATGAGTTCTAAACAAAGTTTCATCTACAAAATCCCAGGTGAAAAAGAGATTAATTTAACTGGAAAAGTTAAGTGTACTTAAAAGTCTATATACATAAGAAAGGTACGTAACAAGTAGCATTTAATACATTCGATTTTTGGAAGTAGAAATATGTCTATATTAAAACCTACTTTATCTATCAGTGCTGATATGCTTCTTTTCCTGAGGAAAAGTAAAGGTGTGTAACAATATGACCACAGCAATCAGATGGACTATCTCAATGAAGAAAGTCACTGCTTTACTCTATTTTAATCTCCTTCAGTAGTAAAAAGAACAGCAAGTTCACTCTTCCTGGCCTACTTTCTGTTTTTTCTTCACTGGAAATATTCCCACCCCTGTCCTTATCCCTTACCCTTGAGAAAACTAAATAACTAAATTGAATCTTTTTTTTTTTTTTTTTTATAAAGAAGATTTTTCCCCCCTTTCCCCACCTTTTCAGGGGCAAAGTGACTGATTCTGCTGTACTAATGTCCTAGATAATATAAGCAACCCAGATTCAAGATTTGAGCCATGAAGACATTTCAAGATAAGATGCTGTATATGAATAAATATGGATATATGTTGTATGTGAATAAAAATTCTTACTGTCACATAAGATTCAAAGGTTCAATTTGTCTATATGTCTGACTGAATAAAAAAAATACAGCAGTCAACGTCTGCATAAATCAAAATTGAAAAATAATACTGAAGAAAGTTTTAAAAGCCGGTTCCTATTTTGGAAATAAAACAGTAATTAGCCTAATGAATTTGATGTTAGAATCAATTTGCCATCAAAATCAAGATATGTTATAGACACAGCTGATCAAAAAACACCTCAAGTGCTTGTTTTATGCACCTGAGACATATATTTCTTTTTTTAAGAAGAAACTTGACATTCCTTTTGCAAGATGTAACTAAGTACTTTTTTTTTTTTTTTTTTTTCAATAGAGAGAAATCCCCTGGAAACTTTTAAAATAGTATTCTTTTAATTCAGAAAATTGTACACTTTTTATTCTGATCATTACGTTTTCTTCTATCTAATAGATTAATTTCTATAGTGGCTGCATGACCTTCATATTTTTAAAAGTTACACTCTAGAAACAAAGAGATATTTTAGAATAGAAGCCAAAATGAAATCACTGGCAGATGTAGGTTTGTGTGTTCTCCCCACTTAGACAGAAAAGCTTTTTAATATTGCTGAAATGAGGGCTAAATCTGATAGATTTAATTCTTTTAATGGGCTCTATTTACTCCATGATAATAATGTGAACAGAAACAAAGAGTATGACTACATGGCAGAATGAAAAGTTGAGTAAACATATTAAAATAAATAGCTACTCTATTAATTAATAGCATCTGAGAATTTAGATGCAGGGATTAACTGAACAATTCTGGCCAACTTGCTACTAAAAAAAAAAAAAAAAGAATAAAATAAATAAATAATGAATAAATAAATAAATAGATAATCCAAGTATTTCAGGATGGTCAAAAGAACATAGATTTGTCACTCCTTTCCTTATTGGTATCTGTATCAGGTATATTCACTCTTCTTTATAGCTTGTGTGTTTCCCATTAAAGCACAATTTTCTTGCGCTCTTTTCTATAATGGAACTGCATAAGGGAAGAGTGAATTTACCTACAGATTTTCAGAAAGTAGAGAAAATCTGAGGTAAGGAGAAATTGTTTCCAGTTCTCCCACTTCCTGAAAAGTCTTACTAGTCAGCTACTGTGCAAAAGAACACAGCCACTAGGAACTTAGATACAGGTACTTTTTTGTACCTCTGTGTTGTAGGTTAACCCTGGTAAGCAACTCAGCTCACCCCTCTTCTCCCCACAGTGGTATGGGGAAAAGAATAGAAAGAGCAAAAGCAAGAAAATTCATTGGTCAAGACACAGATAGTTCAATAAGTAAAGCAAAGAGGAAGAAAAAAAATCTCTAAAATGTGATGCCAATGCAATCAATCACCACCTTGCATAAGCAGACCAATGTCCAGCCACTGTCTGAGCAGTGGCTGCCTTCCCAAAAATGGGCCTGTTGTAGTTTAACCTGGCAAGCAGCTATGTACCAAAGAACTGGTCACTCACTCTCCCCAGGTGGGATGGAGGAGAAAATCAGAAAGGTAAAAGTGCAAGAACTAATGGGCTGAGATAAAGACAGTTCAATAGGTAAACCAAAAGATGTGTGCAACAGCAAGGCAAAGCAAGGAATTAATTTGTTATTTCCCAATGGAGGTAGGTGTTCAACCACTTCCAGGAAAGCAGGATCCGTTCATGACCTGTAACAGTTTCTTGGAAAGACAAATGCCATCATTCTGAAAGTCCCTCTCCCCCTTCCTTCTTCTTTACCACAGCTTTTGTTGCTGAGCATGATGTCATACGGTATGAATTATTTCTACGGTCACTTTGGGTCAGCTGTCCTGGCTGTGTCCCCTCCAAATCTCCCACATGCCCCCAGCTTATCTGCTGGGAGAGCAGAGCTGACAAAATAGAAAGCCTTTATACTGTGTAAATATTGTTCAGCAATAACCAAATCACTGATGTGGTTTATCAACACTATTTTAGTCACTAATCCAAAACGCAATACAATACAGACTGTTATGAAGTAAATCAAATCCATCCCAGACAGACCCAATACATTTTCTTAGCTACCAACCTTGGAAAATTATTTAGGATAAGATTTGTCTTAGGGACTGCAATTGCCTAAAATTCACTGGTTGTCTAAGCTAAGCTCTAGATTTCCCACTGAATGACAGAAAGCAATAGGGACTTCCAGAGTGATACATTCAACATTTTAAGATGCCAGTCTTATTTATAGTTTTATAGATAAGATGAATAATCACTGATTTGTGCATGAATTAAATAAAGGACAATAGGACAATAAACTTAGATTGAAGTAATGAAATTTTAGACTGAAAATTAAGTGACATCAGTACTGTACTGAGAATTCTGACTGGTGAGAGGTGTTTCCCTCTGTCAAGATCTACAACTGAACACTACTTATGACTGTAGAGATCAAAAAAATTCTTTGACCTGTGCACACACTGGTTTCAGTCCCTATATTGCATAATCAAAGTTAGAGTTCAGAGCATAAGTTATTACCTCTGTAAAGGATATGCATTTTCAGGAAGAAAAAAATCAACTTCAAAACAGAGCTTAAATATGAATTGATTAATGCATTAGACTTGTGTTGGACCTATAAACTTTACTGAATATATACGTATGATCCTCAATTGAATTGTATGGCTAGTTGCAATCTGGTGATGTTCCAAACCTGATTGTTTACTACAATATTTATTTACATTTTATTTTTTTTACAAGTTGTCTGATACAGTATATGTTGGCTGGACTCCTGTGCAAAAGTAGTATCAGGTAATGTACAATTAGTTTATGCACAGACATGCGTTATCATGAATAAGCTTTGGCATAGTCAGCACACAGACACTAATTTGTGTCTAATAGGATACTAATGTCAAATATCAATGCATTATTCATAGCCAAAAGAAAAACAAACAGTTTTACACAATAGTTTCAATATTTCTTGTTTTCTTATTGAGACTTACAGAAAGAGATTAAAGAGAGAAATTTTTTACCACTGGAAAAAATAAATGTATAAACATAAGTAAATTGTCATACCCTTTGTTTTGCTTCTTGATTACTGCATGTTCAGTGATTATTTTTTCTTTGTTTTCCTTTGCCTGTAAAGGGCTTGTAACATATTACTATATATGCACTTTTGTAACTTTATGAACCACTGACAGATGAATTTCAAGTTAGCACTTCATCTGGAACTGTTAGTATCTTAGACTGTAATTTGAAGAAGGACATCACAGTACATCACAAACTTGTACAGCATGTGTGTTCATGCTCCACCATCTATCTTAGGAACAGAACACCAAAAAGATTTTCTTCTAATATGATGTGGTACAGAGAACAAAGAAGTTCTGTTACTTATTTTGAAAACTTTACACAATTTGGTTACCTATGGAAAAGAGAATGTATGTAGCATAGATAAACTTAAAAGGTTTTAATTTAATCTTTTTATTCAAATGTAGGTTAACAGATATTGAATGGATGTCCAGAGTAACTAGAAAATGAGTAAATGCACAAAGAAGACAAAAGAAATTCCTCTTGACTTCACACTGTGTTTTTCTCTTCTACTTGAGAAACAGGTGCTTTGCACCACTTGGCTGTTAACAGTTTCACTGGCTATGTGGTAGTAGAGAGGATGACTTCATTCTAAAACTACAGTAAATTTACTGTAAGGTCAATAGACAATCATGCTTCTGGGCTTGCAAAAGTTGCTATAAAAGGGAGCATAGGTAGAATATTAAAGAGGTTTTCAGGCTGTTAGCATGTTATATAAAGACAAATCAGATAACTTACCAGATGTCTGGTGGAAATACAATACAGCAGAGAGAAAACAGTGTAGGACACTCCTGTGTAAGACAACTTTCTGACATATCTGGTGAGTGAGACAGCTAGGGAAGGAGCCCTGCTGGACCTTTCGCTTACAAACAGAGAAGGCCTTGTGGATGATGTGAAGGTTGGAGGCTATCTTGGGCATAGCAATCACTAAATAATAGAGTTTTAAATTCTTGGAAAAGTAAGGAAGGGGGTTAGCAGGCCTGCCACCTTGGACTTATGGAGGGCAGACTTTGTTTTTTTAGGTGCCTGTTTGGCAGAGACCCTTGGGAGGTAGTTCTGAAGGACAAAGAACTCCAGGAGGGCTGGATACTCTTCCAGAAGGAAATTTTAAAAGCACAGCATCAGGCCATTCTCATGTGCCAAAAGATGAGCCAGCAGGGAATATGATTGGCCTGGCTGAATAGAGATCTGTTTCTAGTGTTCAGGGGGGGGAAAAAAAAAAAAAAAAAAAAAAAAGAGAGAGAGAGAGAGAGAGAAAGAGAGAGAGAAAGTTTATGACGTTTGCAAGAATGAGCAGGTCACTCAGGAAGACTACAAAGATGTCATGAGGCTATGTACAAAGAAAATTAGAAGGGTCAAAGCCCAACTGGAGCTTAATCTGGCTACTGCCATTAAAGACAATAAAAAATGAGTTTATAAATACATTAGTAACAAAAGGAGGACTAAGGAAAATCTCCATCCTTTATTGGATGTGGGGAGAAAAATAGTGATGACAGATGAGGAAAAGGCTAAGGTATTTACTGCCTTCTTTGCCACAGTCTTTAGTAGTAGAACCTGTTGTTCTCTGAGTACTCAGCCACCTGAGCTGGTAGATAAGGGTTGGGGAGCAGAATGAAGCCCCCATAATCCACAAGGAAATGTTTAGTGACCTGCTGTTCCACTTAGATGCACACAAGAATATTGGGACAGATGGGATCCACACAATGGTTCCGAAGGAGCTGGCAGAAGTGCTCACCCAGCCACTTTCCATCATTTATCAGCAGTCCCGACTGTCAGGGAAGGTCCCACTTGACTGATGGTTAGCAAATGTGATGCCAATCTACACGAATGGACAGAAGGAGGATCCAGGGAACTACAGGCCCGTTATTCTAATCTTGGAGCCAGGGAAGGTCATGCAGCAGATCATTTTGAGCACCATCACATGACATACAGGACAACCAGGCGATCAGGCCCAGTCAGCATGGGTTTATGAAAGACAGGTCCTGCTTGATGAACCTGATCTCCTTCTGTGACAAGGTGACACGCTTAGTGGATGAGGGAAATGTTGTGGATGTGGTCTACCTAGACTTCAGTGAAGCTTTTGACACTGCTCCCCACAGCATTCTCATGGCTTGGATGGGTGTATGCTTTGTCAGGTAAAAACTGTCTGGGTGACTGGATCCAAAGAGCTGTGGTGAATAGAGTTAAATCGAGTTGTGAGCTGGTCAAAAGTGGTGTCCCCCAGGGCTCAGTATTGGGGTCAATTCTCATAAATATCTGGACAAGGGGATATCAATGGTCTAGACAAGGGGATAAAGTGCACCCTCAGTAAGTTTGCAGAAAACACCAGGTAGTTTAGAGGTGGTATTTGTAAGTTCTGACTGAAAGAACATGAGAAAGCTTTCTGTTACTTCTCACAGACTTCCCTTTAGCCTTCAGAATTTTCCTGAACGGAAGGAATGAATTGTTAAAACCTTTATCATCAAAAGAAAACAAAGTATTCCAAAAGAACCTTCCCAGGCTTTTTCTGGTCATACCAAAATTTAGAAATTATGTAATTCATTCTTAGTTGCTTTCTCTGTAATGTATACAGTTATAGAAGCCTGCACAGCTTACCATATAACACAGAATTTAATAAAGCATGTTACACAGGATTCAATCATCCTCTGGAAAGGGTTATATACAAGGCCATTCTTAACAGCATTGTAACTTCCATCTATATGAAAGAAAACCATCTGATATATAAGAAATAAAACTCAGTACCTGGGGGAGAGTTCTGTATAATATATGTATAGTTAGAATGGTACAGGCTCCTCATTTCTATGTGGAGATGCTGTAGTTAGTGAAGAAGTAAAAGAGGAATGATCTAAAAGCTTTAGGCCTTTTTGGAGGAAGGGATGAAAATTTTAGATTTTATTTATACAGCTTCACAAATTTTAAGATTGTCAAATCAATTGATAAAGGTGAATGTTTAAAGTGGAGTATGCAAAATACATGTCAGTTCAACCCTGTCATGCACATGTGCTTTCAGAATCATATTCCTTATAATAACCTACTTAATGATTCTTAAATTTTGGTAGAAAACACACCATTGGCCATATTTTTTATAAATCTGGTGAACATATTATAAGGAATGACAAATATTATCAATAATCATTCTCAGTTGTTTTTATTTATTTATTATTAAGAAATGGGGAGGTGTTAGTAGTTGATTTGTGGAAACATTTTTGTGATCAGGTTTTACTTTTGTGGATATTAACTTAAAAGCAGAGCAAAGTTGTTTTCATTTCTGACTTTAATATATATATAGATACAGATATCCCCCATCTCAAATATTCAGCTACAAATGAAGTGTAAGCAGCGGTAAAATATTCAGTAAAAATTAGGAAGAATTTGACTTACAAATTATAAAATCAAAATGAATAAAGAATATCATGACCAGTTACAGACAGATGAGAATCTTTGAGCCTTAAAACACTTGCATTCAAGATATAATTGCAAGATTTATTAAAAGTAGCAACATGAAATAAGTGACATGTTGAAAAAAAAGATCAAATTCTTACCTTTTCTTATGAATATTAATCTGTTGTTGTTATTTTGCTAAATTATATATTTTATCTGTAGAAAGTTAAGTACTAAAGAATTCATTCTAATAAGCCAATACATATATATACATATACCAATATATGTGTATGTATATCTTGGAAAAGATTTTTGGAACATTATGTCAGTATGCCCTTTCAAAGGCCAATGAAACTTGGAAACCTATCAGCACAAAAGAAGTTACTGGAGTCTGACTGGTATTGAGCCTCTAATAAACAATCTGTAATCAAAGACATGACATGAAAAACAAAACAGAAATTGTATGCTCTACAGGATAAGTATGCCTAAGGAACAGATCTGTTGGATCTGCTCTACAAGATAAGCATGCCAAGGAACAGAACTCACCAAACAACAGATTTGGTCTGTGTTTTTGTGGCAGTAGGATGAACAGGGAAGTAGTATTTGCAGCATATAAAATCAGCCAAAGCAGCGCAGGAAGGAGGATGAAAATGTTCCTTGGATGAATGAAACATTTTGCCATAGTCCTACTGTATCTAAAGATATTAATACCTTACACATAATACATGCCTTTAAGAATGCACCTCCCCCCCCCACACACACACACACCCCTCTCCCCCCGACTAATTTTTATCAAATAAATGTTTCGGGCAAATAGAATAGAATCTCACATGGATGGATACCAACACACTGTACTAACATCTGTAAAACAGACAATTAGGATCAAACCAGTTCTCTTCCTACAGAACACAAGTGGTAGTTTTAAAAAGGACTGACTCCAATCACTGTGCAAACATTAGCACTAATATTCTATAATTTATTTTTTTCAGAAATAAAGCATGTAAAACTGTAAATCCTCATCCCTATCCCAGTCAAGCTGGGTTGACTAGACTAAGCTGTACTGTCTCATTCATATTTTTGAATAACCTTTCATTGTATTGTGATAGACATATTTTCCAGAGGACAAAGTTTTCCTTGTTGTGTGTTTTGTGAAGTGTATTAAATCTGTATTTTTTTTTCCATTTTTAAAGCAAGCATTTGCAGATATAAAATAAGTGCAAGATCTGTCTAAGAGAACAAAAGGCAAGAGCTGCAGCAGACATTTACTGTTTAGCAAAATCATCCATTAATAGCAATCCACAAGATATTTAGCTGAATTTTACTTTCCGAGGTTCAGTTAGATAAGGGGAAAAAAAAGGAGGTGAGGCGAGTTTCAGGAGAAGGAGGAGCTGATCTGTCTCAAGGTGGAGCTGTATCTTGTGTTACATGGCACTGGCAGATTAAAGCTCTCTGATGGGGAAGGGCTTAAAGGCTGAGTCAAAAGCCAAGAAGTCTCTTTATTTACGCCTACCTCCCAGCCCCTGGCAATCTGACTAATAACAAACTGAGCTAACAAGAAAGACTAGAAAGAGCAGAGAGAAGACAGAAGCAGTTTGGATCTAAAAATCAGACAAACCAAGTGATCAAGTAAAGCCCTGCTGAACATCTTGTTTGTTTACTTCATCCAAATGCTTGCAAACAGTTAATTATATGCAGAAAAGTCAGCATAGCTGTGAAGTATGCTGTGAATTTTAATTGAGGAAAAAGGACAACTGATTACAGGATGGTCTAATGTGCACTCTGTCTGGAAGATTTTTTCAATTGAAAGCTTTGTACTTTGTCTTCTGAACAAGGATTTTGACTTTATGGAGCTGTAGCGTTACCAGAGCTTGCAGCAAAGAAACTCAGACCAAAGTGCATTTTTCACAAAGAAAAATTATATTGCATTCAAACAGCTGCTCCAACTGTGCATTACTGGGTGTTTTGGGCAGTTTTACGGCTGTGCAGGTAAGAAAAAATCTAGTTAGTTAATTAGTTTAGAGTATAAGAAACGAATTTCTTACCAATTGAATTTATTTTTCTGCATGACTTAATGTAACTTTTATGCTAAACAATGTCTGTTTACCCTGTGTTGCAAACGGTCTTCCAGGTGCATTTATTCAATCTGTTAACAGTATATCTGGATAGTTGAATGTGTATATTAAGGAAACACTGATCTGAAATCAGCTGAAGGTGGGAGGAATGTGTGTTTCTTTTTATTTTCTGAAGTGCAAGAATGGTCTTAAATACTTCATCTGACTGTGATTCTGTTCAGAATTTAATAAACATTCCTGAAGGCTTTTAGAAATCACCAGTTCCAGACTGGAGGCTTTGAAATTCCTCAACTTGCATTTTTTTATGTAGATGAATTAAAACAAGCAAATAAACAAAAGTTCAAGAAAGAAAAAAAAAAAAAGCTGTTATTATTATTTGACAAACATTTGACTACTCCTGAAAGTATTCAACTTTCCCTTGTAGAAAGGACTGTGACATTTTTAATCTTTTAGAAAGCATATTGAAAAAGCTCAATTACATTATGCAGTTAGTAATGACTTCACGAAAGTAGATGAGAACAACAAACCTAAGTTACCATGTAGAGTTTGCTGAAAAATCTCACCACATGAAACAGAAAAAGGTCAGCCTTATTAAGTTTTTAAATTAAAATTTATTTTATTGTGAATTCATTCAGTAAATATTGATCAAATGCTACTTGAAAGCAGTTTTTATTTTACAGTTGTAGCCCACTGAAAGTTTCATTACATATTCCTGAGTGTTCAGACCAAAACAAAAATTTTAAAGGGGAAAAAAAAATCTTATTAATTTTTAGTATGTGTCTATTTATATGTGTGTGAGAATTCTAGCAGTGTTGCCCACAGAAGTATGATGATGATTAAAATGGGAATGTTTTCCAATTGGTTACAAATGTTGTTACTTTCATCTTTGAGAGAAGGGCTTTCATTTTTATAAACAAATTTTTCAATATGTATTAGAATGCAACATGCTTTTCAGATTACTTTTTTTTTTTTTTCATTTACATTTCCTCAGGGACTTTGTAAATACAGTTTGAATTCAATGCAGCTCGAAACTAGAATTCCTACAGGGGGAAAAAAAAAGTATGCAAACAAGTCCAAATAGTCATACAATAGACTTGAGGATGGCATCTGTGTCAAAAGCCTACATTTTTTTTACTGTGGTTCAGAGGAAAAGATATTGATGCATGTAAAGCATGAATAAATATGTAGCATACTGTGATCCTAGCATTATCCTGCATACATCAAAGTAAATTTTTGGCATGTTGTAGCCTGTCCGCAGTACTTCTTGGGGTGGGAGGTGGGGGGAAGAACTTAAAAGAGATTATACGTATTAAACATAGGCAGTTGGAGTTCAAGGACTATTGTATGAGACAAATATATATATATATATATATATTTGTTTTTACTGAAACAGAGATAAAACACCATATATTTAAGGGCATTTTCTTATACTATGAATTGCAATCACTGCTTTTAAACTCATACATCTGCTTCCACTTATCAGAAATTTCTAATGGAGGAAAAACACAGTTCACTCTGCAGTCATTTGCTGTTGTGTTTTGGTTTTTTTTGTGTGTGTTTGTTTTTTATATGCGTGTGTGGTTTGTATGTATGTAATGCTCATAACAGAGCACTGAAGTCCTTGCATACATAAATCTCTATATCTCACTGTAAGAGAAACCTTGAAGTGTTGCTAGTAACAAAGGCATTTGATTATTAAAACTGTATTGCTGAGAAATGACAAAACATTTAGCCACACTATAAGAATATTCATACATGTAATTGAATAACTAATCTTTCAGAAATTAAGACTTCAAATGGTTAATTCTGTAATGATGGTTAATTCTGTAGTGACATTTTGTATTCCATGTTTTAATAGCTTACTTTGAAACATCATGTGACCTTTATTAGCTGGATTTTTTAAGAAACCAGCTTAGTTCAGTCCTAGAATGAATAGAGTACCCCAAAATTATTGTGCTGTAAATCTTCCAGTCCACTGTAAGATATATATATATATTTCTTTTAGGAAATGTGGAAATATTTAATTAAAGATTATAAACAGAGATTTTGCTCCATCTCATATATCAAGAAATATCTTTGTTCCTGCTAATCAGGCAGAAACAGAATTTTCAAGTGAAGTGTAGCATAATCTAATTTCAAACAATAACAAACGTTTGATTTCAATGTGTAAATTTTGCTCTTGACTTCATAGTTGTACTGTAATGATGCATTTCTCAGGTATTGCAAAGTTTGAGATCAGTTTGACAGCTGACAATTGAAGTTACATAATGTATTGGTGATACTGGTGATGACTTGTAAGTAGAAAGGCAAAGTTAATTATGTGTACATTTCAAAATATTTGTGTTAATAATTCTAATAATTGGAAGGAGCTTAATAAATAGTCTCAAAAAAACTGTTTACTCCTTGCCTACTTGTTTCTTCTGAAATGTACTGCATTGTAAACTTTCTCTTCTTTTTTCATTGTGGACACAATTATTTTGTGTGCACACTGTACACCACTAAAAAGGCTTAAAATGTGTTGTGTTCCTGCCTTCACTAAATATACATGAACTAAACCATGCACATTAAAATTTAATTACAGGAAAAGGAATATTTTAGCTACTTACTTTTCAGTCTGGGGGTACAAGGATTGCAGAGGAAGTACCTTTTAATTTACATACATAATGCAGAACCAAAGGAGAGATTCCCTGTATCCTGCCTGAATGGGCTTTTGCTTACAACACATTGTTGAATAAAACCAAATATTTTATCTTCTCTTTAACAGCTGGACAACATTAAGTTGAGCTTAGCAAGATACCACTAAAATCTGCAATGCTATATGGTGACACAAAGAAACAATCCAAAATATATTAGCCTTGATATAAGTTGCTTGGGGCAGTAACTTACTATTTCTGTCTACTGTCAAAACATATGGCATATAAATGGTTTATGTATGATATATAAATAAATACAATGCATTCCTGATTATCTCCTACTTAGGTGTATCACCATGAAAGTACTGAAGCACTCTTTCTTATGACTGTGTCTATTGATTCAGTATGTTAAACTAAATATATTTCTCTCTGCTTAGGAAATCATTCAAATGCCTTGCAGGATATAACAATGTTAGAAAAGGTGAGGCAGGTCAGCGGCAAGCACCCCTCAACCCCCCACCCCCTGAAAGAAAGAAAGAAACACAAAACCACAAATTGTGAAATCATGACTCTTGCTTTTTTTTCTTCCAACCTCCCCCCCCCCCCTTTTTTTTTTTTTTGTATAGAATCTGCTGGGCAAGATGAAGATCTGGATTCTTATGGTATATTCAGTTCTGGTTGGATCTGACCCTTTCCAGTCAGAGTCTTCTTTTTCTTCAGTCAGAGGATCTTGTCAGAGTTTGTGTTCCTGTGAAGAAAAGGATGATACCATGATTATAAACTGTGAAGAAAGAGGCATCAAGATGGTATCAGAAATAAATGTCCCACCATCACGGCCTTTCCATCTTAATCTGTTAAACAATGGCCTGACTACGTTACATGTGAATGATTTTGCTGGCCTTGTTAATGCTCTCTCTCTACATCTTGGATTTAATAACATTGCAGATATTGAGCCTGGGGCTTTCAGTGGTCTCAGCCTTCTTAAGCAACTTCATATCAATCACAATTCTTTAGAAATACTTAAAGAAGATACATTTAATGGATTGGAAAATTTGGAGTTTCTTCAAGCAGACAACAATTTCATCACAGTGATTGAAGCAAGTGCCTTTAGCAAGCTCAACAGGCTTAAAGTGCTTATTTTGAATGATAATGCCATTGAGAATCTTCCTCCGAACATATTTCGTTTTGTGCCATTGACCCATTTAGATCTTCGTGGAAACCAATTACAGACACTGCCATATGTTGGCTTTTTAGAACACATTGGTAGAATACTAGACCTTCAGTTGGAAGACAATAAATGGGTCTGTAACTGTGATTTGCTTCAGCTGAAGATATGGCTCGAAAACATGCCTCCTCAGTCAATAATAGGTGATGTTGTTTGTAATAACCCTCCAGTTATCAAAGGCAGCATCTTAAGCCGATTGAAAAAAGAATCACTTTGTCCTACTCATCCTGTCAATGAACTCGAAGATCCTTCAGGGTCACTACCCTTGGTTGTAACCACCTCTATTGGTGATAGTCACCTATCAACTAAGGTCATTCCTATCCTGAAAGCTCCTACTAAAGAACCAGGTTTAGTGCTTCATACTTCAAAGCCAACTACTCAATCTCCAGGAATCTATTGTCCCATTCCCTGTCACTGCACCAGCCATATGCTCTCAGGAGTTCTCATGCACTGCCAAGAGAGAAATATTGAAAGCTTGTCTGATTTAGGACCTCCTCCTACAAATCCTAAAAAGCTTATTCTAGCTGGAAACATTATTCAGACATTGCTGAAGTCAGATCTTGTGGACTATGCTAGCCTGGAAATGCTTCATCTGGGGAACAATCGTATTGAAATCCTCGAGGAAGGATCTTTTATGAATATGACTAGACTGCAGAAATTATATCTCAATGGCAATCATCTTACAAAGCTAAGTCAGAATCTCTTTCTTGGCCTTCAGCACCTTGAATACTTGTACCTTGAATATAATGCCATCAAAGAAGTTTTGCCGGGGACATTTAATGTGATGCCAAAACTTAAGGTCCTCTACTTAAATAACAACCTTCTGCAGACTTTACCACCCCATATCTTTTCAGGGGTTCCACTTACCAGATTAAACCTAAAAACAAACCAGTTTGCTCATCTGCCTGTGAGCAATGTCTTGGATGAATTGGATATGCTGGTACAAATTGAACTTGAAGACAACCCCTGGGATTGTACCTGTGATTCAGTTGGGCTACAAAAATGGATACAAAAGCTGAGTAAGAACACAATGATGGGTGATATTTTTTGTAAATCTCCAGGACACCTAGAAAAAAAAGAACTGAAATCCCTAAACAGTGAAGTCTTGTGTCCAGGTTTATTAAACAGCCCTGCCCTACCATCTCATGCCAGTTTTGTAGTTGTGACTTCTACTACTGCTACCAACACTGCAGACACAATCCTGCGGTCCCTTACAGATGCTGTCCCACTTTCTGTTCTAATACTAGGACTGCTAATTGTGTTTATAACTATCGTATTTTGTGCAGCAGGCATAGTTGTTCTTGTTCTGCATCGGCGGCGAAGATGTAAAAAGAAGCAAGCAAATGAACAAATGAGGGATAGTAGCCCAGTTCACCTCCAGTACAGCATGTATGGGCATAAGAAAACACACCACACAACGGAGCGCCCAGCTGCAGCTCTCTATGAGCAACGTATGGTTACTCCTATGGTTCAGGTCTATCACAGTCCATCCTTTAGCCCCAAACACACTGAGCAACAAGAGGAAGGAAGTGAGAAAGAAGTTAAAGATTCCAAACATCTCCGCAGAAGCCTCCTGGAAAGAGAGAATAGTTCACCTCTTACTGGTTCAAATGTCAAGTATAAAGCTACAGATCAATCTGCTGAATTTCTGTCTTTTCAAGATGCCAGCTGCTTGTATAGAAACATTCTTGAAAAAGAGAGAGAACTGCAGCAACTAGGGATCACAGAGTACCTACGAAAAAATATTGTCCAGCTCCAGCCTGAAATGGAAGTTCATTATCCTGGAACACACGAGGAACTGAAGTTAATGGAGACACTAATGTATTCCAGACCAAGAAAAGTTTTTCTAGAACAAACTAAAAACGAGTATTTTGAACTCAAAGCTAATTTACATGCTGAGCCTGACTACCTGGAAGTCTTGGAGCAGCAAACATGAAATAACACATTGGGCTGGGCCAAATTTCTCTAATTCTGTTTCAAGTTAGAACCATTGTAAATAAAAGTGCCTTATAATAACAAGTCAACAGTCAGAACTTAAGCACAGCAGTAGTCCTAGCAAAAAACAAAACAAAACAAAAAAACACAACAACAAACAAAAACAACTCAGGGATCACTGTGGGAAGCCATGCGGTTGTATGCAGATAATATGTCTCATCCCCAGTTAAACATGAACTGTATGATTGAACTGTGGGAGGAAGACTGCTTATTGCAATATTCCTCAACATGTTTTAAAGGTGTGTATGGCACTCTCCTTTTTGTACCTAACCTATGGAAAAATATTTTTCTTGTACTCTTTCTGTCAAATTAATTACATTCCTTAAAACAAACAAAAACACCTGTGTTTGTAATTACAAGGTTAGAGTGTATTGGTTAGGTGTTAGCATATGCACTGCATATATGACCATTGTCTACAACACCTAACATACCCTTGTAATAAATATGAAAGGATTTGAAAAGTTGTCATACTAAATGTCAGCTAAAAACAAACGGAAAGATTTTTGTGTATGCACCCATACATCCAGAGCCTTCAAAAACTTAATATTTTACATGGAACTTCATCAAATATGTTCTTTATCAGCATGAGGAAGGAAAAATATCTATGTTTACGCAACATCTTACAACAAGAAGAAAAAAAAGCAAGCCTTTGCATACTTTTCCCTATCTGATAGCTTTACCTAAGTTTGGACAATCTTTTCTTAAGCTGCTGCTATAAAATAGCGTGCATCACTGGTGTTTCAACTCACAATCATGGGCAATTTGAAAAGCTACTGAGAATCGGCTGTAAATATATTGCTGTGTTTAATAAGTTTGATTTTTATGTCTATCAATATATATAAATAACTTCTGTACTGGCTTTAAATATACCTGGAGGAAATAAGTTTGCTGTGGCTAGGAGCTTCCAGGTGCCAAAGCAGGTCCTGACTGACAGTACCCAAAAGCAACTCCACCCCCACCCCAAATAACTGCAACAACACACATGTATGAGGAACAGTAATAATATTTAGATGTTGTTTGTATTAAAAATGTTATATTTTGCAGAATCTAGAATATAGTGTTGTGGGAAAATAGGAAAAAAAAGTAGAACACTGCAGATTTATTTTTGCAATAAATTCTAGCTAGATTTATATGTACTATTTATTCTGTATAATTTTGTATTTTTTTTTTTTTTCAACTCACAAGAAAAGAAAAATCTTGTTCCTGGCTGCCTTTCAAGCAAATCAAGGAACTGGTCTCTTTCAATGAAAATGAAATTAAGAGTTTTTTAAATGTCTTTTTCTTAGAGGTCACTTTTTAAAGAATAAGGTCACAACTTCATGCACAAGTTTAGAACTGTTCAGGAATTTTCAGAAGACAAGGCTTCTCACTCTTGCCATGTGGTCAGGAGCATCTTGCCTGGAGTGCAGTAGGGCCATTCAATTTCTGTGCATAGTTGACACAGTGCCAGAACACAAATTATGACCTGCATTTATCTTCTTCTTCTAAACAAATCTGTGGTAAATTGTCTATGCATGAATAACTTTTCTTTTTTTTTTCCTAATTTCTATTTGTAGAGCTAAGAATCATCTGAATGCCAAACTTAGCACTGAAGTTTTGATAAACTAAAAGAGACATGTTCTTTAGTTCATCTTACTGCTAATGTCTTACCTATTTGTATACGTATATGTGAGTTCTTTATTTTCTTTGCACATGGTTACATAGGTTTCTGACAGAATTTTTTCCTATGTTGCATACAAAAGTCAAATTATCAGTTCTTTCAAATTTGCATAGAGATAATTACCTTGATGGTGCTATCCTAATTTTTGTAACCCAAGGATCTGACCACTTGTTTCTGTTAACAATTCAACTTCCTTATTAATATTTTTAAAAAGTCATCACTTTGCTATGGAAGTCAACCTTCTTAGCTTCCAAGAATCAAAATGTTAGTTATAAGAAAATAAGTATTCTTTCCTCTTTCTACAGCTGAGAATAATTTAGTTTAGAAAACCTCTGCATTGAAGAAGCGTAAATCTGGTTGCAATATATTTTTTCCTTGCTATCTTTATTCTAGACAAGTAAAGGTAATGCTTAGTATTACTTGTGGAGGTAAGGGTGAGACAAAGGGGAAAATGCAACTACTTTAATTTTACATTAACTTAAGTATTAGTTATTTTAGCTGTCCTTGCACATCTGAGACATGTGGCATGTCTCTTTATGGACATGTCAGAGAACCTATAGAAACCCCTGCTTTCATCTAGAGGGGCAACTGAAGCCCAGGTGAGATGGCTTAGAGCACTAAAATTGCTCTAATTGTCTACATCTAAAAAAAAAACTAAATTAAATTCTGAAAATAATCTATTAAGAAACAATGAAAAATTGAATTCAGTCAATAGAACTGACAATAGAAAGCTCTGAATTTTAAACAGACCCACAAATATCCTTGTGTGAATTCTCAGAGATCTTAAATTAATGTGGAGAGAAAACAACAACATATATGGTATATAATAACAGAATTTAGCATTTCCATGTCTTTCATTTCAGTAGTCATTTCCATTAGTAAAAAATGGGTGTAAAAATAATTCTCTGAAATTGGCAAGATGCAGGGAAATGATGAATCAGGCCCTCAGGCTTTGATTTAAGAGAAATAGTTTTAGACTAAAGACAATTGCCACATGCACAGATGTCACTTTGCTTAGCTGCTAACAGTTACTTGGCAGAATGTTGAGGACAACTGTGTGGCAAAACATTTTTCTGCATTGCAGTCTCAAGGAATCAAAAAAAAAAAAAAGCTAAATTCATGTCAAAGCAACTCAGTTACACAGCTGTCTCAGAGCACCACTCAGCAGAAGTAAATAGAGATTTAGCTTTTAGCTTTCCATCAGCAGGGTGATTCACACCATTCATTATATTAGGGTGACTATACTCTGTGGTAGTCTGTAACGCTGCAAGTGGTTTTGCAGTATCCAGAAGTCAGTAGAATGTGGCATGTCATCCATTTTCCTATCATCTGTCCCTGCTGGACTGCCATCTAGTAAATGTTTGTATGACAAGGTGAGAGCAGGTCTGTCTATAGACTTCCTTCATACTAACATTCTCAGACAGTGACAGTGACAGAATGAGATTTTTTATTTTTTTTTTTTTTTAGGAGGAAAATTTATATTGCCATAACAAAAAGGGATAAGAATTTGGCCTTATATGATTATTCTTCAGATGAAGAATATCAATATCAGCTGATAAAATCATAACATAAGGAAGGTATTGTACAACAGGAGAAGGATGAAGTATGTGTTCCCAAAAGTTCCTTGGGAACTTATTTTCATTATATTAATTAGCAATGTGTCCCTAACATTGTTACTGATGTTTCTTGAAAGTTGGAATGGTATTCAGATTTTGTTGCTGTTGTTGCTAAAGCCATGTTCTTGTATTTATTTACTTATTTATTTTCCAATCACAGACACAGTAAAGTGATTTTACACATTTCACTTATCTAGAATAATGGAGGCTGGAAGGCAAAGCAATGCTTGACAGTCTGCAATGAAGTGGATCCATTTTTCTCCTGTCAGCACGACAGTTTAATTGAGTGGAGTGTACGGGAAACAGGTGTACTTGGCAGCTATGTTATTGTTGTTAGGGTACCTCAAAGTAACCAACATTAACATTTTTCCCCTCACATTTGAGTGAATAAAATATATTAAATAACAATATAGACCTGTTCTCTAAAAAAAAAAAAATAAATAAAAAAATTATAAATACATCTATTACACTAATTTATTTTAACCTGCTTTTATATTTTCAACTTCATAAATGTCAAACATATTCCTGTTTCTTCCTGCTACAGGTATTTTTCACACAGGCTTTTAGTATTTATTTAGTAATATATTCATATTACCTGCAGTGATGTCTCTTCAAGCTTATGAACAGAAAAAAGGAACACCTCCCCCCCCCAAAAAAAAACACTTTCCAACAAAAACTGTGAATTTGCACATAAATTATTTGTCTATTCTTAAATGGTTCAGTAATTTCATACACTCTTCTCCATCAGAATGACAGATCAACTTTGCTATAACCAAGTTGTAAATTGAAAATGAGTTCATACTTTTTCTCTGTGATGTGTTAAAGCTACAAGTTTTGAACTCAAGCCTTTTTCACCTTCAGCAACTGATTTTCTAATTGGAATTAGAGGATCAGGTTCTGGCCCCTCTCTTCGTGATAAAGAAGTCCTCGATATAACCCTAAATAGCAGCTCTTCAAAATGTGACATCTACCTACATAGAGGTTGCTAACTGCATAGTATGCTAAGCTGAAAAGATAAGTTTAACTTGGAGGGGAAAACACTTTATCAAGATCCATTTCTGCTGTGTGAATAAAACATGGGTATTTAATGCAATGAAAACGTCATTTCACAGGGCATAGTGGTAAGGGAAAAAAAAAGAAAAAAAGAGAGACTGAGTCTCAAAGTCACCATCAGAAGGAATTCTGTATTATTATTTTGAGGATGCAATTTTCTAGAGCAATATACTTCATCAGCCACACCAAGACAATCTGCACATTTCAGGTAAATGCCCTGAAATTATTACAAGGCTAAAAACAATCAAGCACTTGTCTTAATTAAAAAGATCATCTGAGAAACTTGCTGAAGACTTTGTCTATTTCTCTTCTCTTATACTGCTTTGTATTTTATGTTATACAAATATAAAATACCTTCATTTCCATTAATGAATTTCCACCATGGACAAATCCTGCTCTGCCATAGACAACACCCTAGCGCTAAACTGAAACCTACTCCATGGGGAAGTTTTGTGTGTGTGAATTGCCTTCAGTTTTCAGATCCTCTGCCACCTTATGTTTGGTATACCTTACTGGATTTGGGACAGGGAAATGGATCTATTACTGAGCTTACTATAATTCAAAAGATTTGTCCCTTTTTGATTTTCTGAAGTTTATGATATTCTTGATCTTGTTGCAGGAGATGGTATCAAATACATTGTTTTCTGTTTTGTTTTGTTTTGTTTTTAACTTGAAATAGAAATGAGCTGTAGATGGAATCAATATGGTGAACTTAACTGCCATATTGAAAAGATATAGCACGGCATTTTCTTTCCTGCACATCTCCTAACAGTCTTTTGGCTTCTTGACACAACAGAACAAATTCTTAAGAGCCACAGTCTAATGGAAAGCAGTTAACATCAAGAAGAAAGTAAAACACCAGATGCTGTTCAGTTCTATGAAAGCAAGATGTGATGAATTTTTTTTTTTAATCAGTTTCAACAAGATGGAGTGCATATGTTCCTCCTATTTCTACTACAAGGACTACTTCTACAGTTACTTTTAGTTCATGTTATGGAATGATAGCAGAGAAAAGAAGAAACAACTTAGTTTCATATATTAAGGAGAAGGTTATGCATTGTAACTTCAGCTATTTACCTTTGTAAATCAATTCAGCTAGATTATTTCATTTTGAGACAAATTATTTTAGGAAATAAGTATTTTAAAAATCTTCCAGTTGTAATTTATTACCTACTAAACTCCAGAGAAGTATATATATTCAAATATAAAGAAATCTGGACCCCTTTATACATCCAGAAATCTGTCCTAAGAAATGTTAGCATAAAATTGCTTTTAAAAATAAACTATAACTTTTATTTTGTTACCTTATAAAACTATTATTTTTAGTTTTAAATTAAGAGCCATCCCAGTATTTTTGCATTTTTTAATTGAAAACCAATATAACACTTTCATAATTATACATATTTGGGTTAAATACATATTAAATATTTCCATACTAAGACATATTAAAAAACAATATTGTCAAATATAATCTGACACTCACCTCTTCTTTCTCTTTGCAGAAACAATGCAGTTTGCTGTGCAAAAATAAAAAATAAAAAAATGCACATTTCATGGGCAGGAACAAACAAACAAAATTATTTTGTGTCTTTGTGATTTATGTTGTGAGTGAAATATTTTGGATTCCCATCCTTGTGGTGCAGTATGTTCATACAGTTCATAGGAGACTGGAAGTATCTAAGAGGTTCAGACTAAAACAATTAAAGGCATGACACTGATAACACAAAGGAGTGGCTTAACTAATAGTCTATGTAATCATGTTCTTTTGTAAAAAGATAGTTGCAGCAACACTTTTCAAAAGATCTGGTGTGTCAAATTTCCTTTGAATATATCTGCTAAATTGGACCCCAACGGTCCTCTTACATCTTTATAAAACTTGGTAAAATGTGAGATTCAGGCTGACAGTGCTGGGCTAGTTCATGGGCATCCAGACACTCTGTACGCTTGGATATTTGGAGGCCCGCAAAAAACCTCTAAGGTGATGTGTTGAAGTGGAAGAGATTCTGAGAAACAGTTAAAGATTTAGCTGGCTCTTTTCATCTTGCCCAAGACGTTCAATATTCCATAGTATTATATCATGTGACTTAAGGATGAACGTAAAATGCTAATAAATCAGAAATGTAACATTTAGATGTCACTGTTCACAAAGGGTAAATGATTACATGAGATGTCATGGAATGAAAGTGAAGGTAGGGAGACTTTAACAGCCTCATGTGTTATGTGTCTTTAAGTACACTCAGAAATAGCACTCAGTATAACCTCAGAAAAGTTGGTAGGGGAGAGGAGATTTTTGTCTATCGACCGCTCATGAATACAGATTTTCTGAAGGGAAATGCTCTTCTGAGGATAGCTAACTTCATACTGCCATACATGATGTTATGAAGGCTGAATCATGTTCTACAGTTTCTAACATAATCTTGTATGATAGGCTGAAATCTGTCACTGCGCTAAGCTCTAAAGTGTCATCTGAAGTCAGCAGGACTTCTTGCATACCCAGATTCCATGATTATTTTTACTCATAAAAATGGTCACAGAATAAACATATTTTTTTATTGTTTTCCTATATAAAAGCAATCCTGTAAAGAAAATGATTCCTTCTGAATTTTTGATTCATGTCTTAATCCAAGGGCCATTAAAACTAAGCAAATATGTCTTTCAGATCTGGATTTATGCATCATTGTATTAGAAGTCTATAGTTTTGCCTGCACAGATACATATAGATTTAAAAATTGTGCAAAAACTTAGTGGTGTTGTTGTACTGTCTTTGATCAGCCAGCATGAGTTGTGAGCACGAGACCAGCTACCATTCTTAACTTTAAAGCCAAACCATATATACATGAGGTTCTGAAGATTCACTTGACACCGCCTCCTGAAAAAGTGAAAGCTATGTCTGTTTTTTTAAGTTCATTTTCTCCCACAGATAAGCATGTAAAGAAGATCGCAGTATAGGTTATAGAGGTCAATATCAATAATAAACACCTAAAAGATATCTGGACATTAAGAGTAGCCTTCTTCACTAACAGAAGTAGTACAGCACTGAAATAGGTTACCCAAAGTGTCTGTGGAACCTTAGTCCCTTGGAGATTTGCAGGACTTTTCTGTACAGTCTCAGCTGGTCTACAGTAAGCAGCAATACTGCTCCAAGAAGCAGGAAATTGGACTTGACAGCCTTCAGAGGTCCCTTCCAACCAACATTTCTTTGATTTTAACATGATTCTGCAAAAAATTTTTGAGGACAAAGTAGAAGGGTGTTTCTTTTCTTTATATACACTTCCACAATATGAAGTTAAGCAAAAAGGTAAATACAATACTCACCAAACACTGAAATGAAATAAAGACTTTTCAATTAAGTCCTGTAAGATACAGAGAAGCAGTAATATCAAAGCAAACAACTTAAACAGTGCTTCTCTGATGTAGGTCAGAATGCATGTGAATTGTGGTTACCTAAATTTATTGTTAAAAGTATTTTTTTACATGAAATATTTAAAATATCTAAATAAAATACTGAAACTATCTTAAACCCTTGACTGATTTTTTTTTTTTTTTTTGTACTAGTTCAATTAATGAACCCTGTTTTCCTGAAATACTGTTTTCAAAGATGGTGATAATCTTGCTTTTTCAATGGGTCTTCCAGGCTTTAACAGTTATTATTTTATATATTCTATTTGTCAGAAAGTCAAATTATTGTGGTCTATATGATTAATGCAAATTGTAAATTAAGAAATATTTTTTACATAAAATGCTACTTTGAGTCTTTCAAATTATGGAGCAACAGCTGGAGCAAGGTTCTTCAGAGAAAAGGTCTCTATCTATTTCATATAAATAGATTTCAATGGTAAATAAATAAATAGATAAAAAATCATATGCCATTTCTCTTAGATCTATAGTCAGAGATTTTGAGTGTTTTTATTTTATTTATTTATTTTCTTATAATGCTTTTGGCAGCAGTAAGCTTATGAAGAGTTTTTCATACTCCTAAAATTCCTTTGAAACTCTATGAATATTCAAGATTTAATAACAGTAAAATATGTTATTTTTTATTAGAGGTGTTGGTGGGACTGTCAATATTAACATCAAGTTTCTTGTTAATTGCTGTAATCTTCTGTGAATCTATGGTAAGTTGACTTGTTAGCAGAAAAGACACAATACTTTATATTCCTTGTAACAACACTTAGTGTTAATTAGTTTTGAAGCAGACTTCTCAGAAGAAGATGGCCACTGGAAACTGACGAAAGGTGTTGTGGATGAAAAAAGAATGTACTTCAAATAGTTAAGTAATGTTTAAAGTTACTATACCTAACAAATTATTCTAAAAAGATTGCATTTTCAGTTTATTTGCTCTGTTCCCCAGGTGATGTTAGATGTATGAACAGCTTTTATATCCTCTGTTTCACTTGTCACTTAGCTAGGATCAGCTTTGTAACTGTATCAATGGAATTTTAAAACCATATGAAATTTCTATGCTCTGATGAAGTAAGCATATTTCTTTCCGATAAACACATCATCACAGATATTCTATCAATTATCATCAAATCAGTTCACTTTCTTGGTTACTACCACCTTATTTTGTGTCATGAACTACTGTGGGTAATACTGTGTCACTTTCTACTCCATCAAAAATGTAAGAAAGACAAGAAATATGAGTATTAGAAAACCTACTGATCAGATACAAGTACTCAATGGAACTATTTAAAAAGACATATATCCACATGTTTTCTCAAATAAAAGTGTCTTTGGTTCTAGTTGGACTACAGGTTATATCAGAAAATAGCTCATGCCTCTTTTTTTTTTTTAAAAAAAAAAAACAAACACAACAAAACAAAACTTTCAACCACTATGTTTTCTTGGAGTGTGTTGTCAGGGAAAAGAAGGTATGGGAAATATTAATGTTGAGCAGTAGAAAGAATATCAGACCTCATTGATTTAAATGCAGTGCTTCATGCTAGTTTTAGTTAGTAGTCCTATAGTCCTATCTGCTCTCCAAAGCTAGATACTATCATAACAGAAAAAGAGAAAAAATGCATGCAACAATATTTGCCTTACTCTTACATTCTTACCCAGGCACATACTTTTGTCTTTCTTGGAGAATGAATGGATCTTTGATTTGACCTGGAACGTCTGTCACTAAGTTATTGTGCAGAGTCACTGTGGAACCAATTTTCTCAGGCAGAACTATAATTAGAAGTGTTTTTATTTTTAATTATTTTTAATGGACTTTTTTTTTTAATGGAAATTCCTAAGAATTATTATAATTATGTATTATATTAATCTTGTAATTTAAACTTCTGAAAGGTAGACCTGAATGTGTTTCTAACAAAACAATTATTTAGCCAGAAGAGGAAGTGAAAGATTCAAAATCAGAGAGACTATAAGAGAAATATATGATAGGCTATGCAGAGAACAACAACAACAAAAAACTTCAAATCTCTTCTTCCTTCATGACTTTTTTCTTATTTTTTTTTAACTCATTGTTTTCATTAAACCACCACCTATGTTTTTCTGTCCTCCATTGGAACTTCCTCTTAGAAGTGCAACTGAGGATTCACTGCAGTACTTTGCATTAGATCAATTATGTTCCTTAGCCTGTTTAAGTATTTCTTGTCAAAAAAAAAAAATCTTTTTATGTGGGAAAGGAATTTTCAAATCTTTGTGGGTGTGCATTGTCATATGTAGGTAGAAAACAATTACATTTGTGATTGACATTAATGTCAGATAATTATGGGTCTGATGTCTAATTTTATAGTTTTACATTGTAGAAGTAAGGATACTTTTTTTATGCTGATTTGCCTTTTTTTTTTTTTTAATATATCACAAACTGTGTTTTGGTCTTGTTGGCAAGTTTTCAGGTGTTTGCTGCTTATCACCGTGTAATGGGGCATTCTCTATCCTGTGCTTTTAAAAACAGACCAGATGGGTAATGTTCTAATATATTTGCTAGCCTATATCTTATTATTTAGGTTCTTTTCTCTTTTGGAGTAAAAACTTCACAATACAAATAAGTAAAACAGTTTGTATAGATGGGAGAGCAGGGGAGGAACTGTATCTCAGGCTGGCTGGGAATTTTACATCAAAGTAAATTTGGTGGAAAAAATGTGTTTTCAAAGAACAAAACAAAACAAAAAAAAAAAACAAACCAGTATTTAACACAAGAAGACTTTTTTTCCATAAATAACTTTTTTTTTTTTTCCAGTTGAACACAGTTGTCAATAATCAAATCTTTCAGTTTGTCAAACTACTCTGTTTTGATTTAGCTCTACTTTATCCACGTATAATCTTTAATAAAACCCCATGGAAATTGTAGGAGGTGAGCATATGATTTTTTTCTGTTGAAAAAGTCATAGAATCATACAATCATAGAATATCCCGAGTTGGAAGGGACCCATAAGGATCATCTAGTCCAACTCTTGGCACTGCACAGGTCTGCCCAAAGTTTACACCATGTGACTAAGTGCACAGTCCAATCGCTTTTTAAATTCAGACAGGGTTGGTACAGTGACTACGTCCCTGGGGAGCCTGTTCCAGTGTGCGACCACCCTCTCGGTGAAGAACCTCTTCCTGAAGTCCAGCCTAAACTTCCCCCGCCTCAGCTTAACACCATTCCTGTGGGTCCTATCACTGGTGTTTACAGTGAATAGGTCACCTGCCTCTCCACTCCCCCTCACGAGGAAGTTGTAGACCGCGATGAGGTCCCCTCTCAGCCTCCTCTTCTCCAGGCTGAACAGGCCCAGTGCCCTCAGCCGCTCCTCATATGTCTTCCCCTCTAGGCCCTTCACCATCTTCGTCGCCCTCCTCTGGACACTCTCCAACAGTTTAACGTCCTTCCTGTACTGTGGTGCCCAGAACTGCACACAGTACTCGAGGTGAGGCCGGACCAGCGTAGAGTAGAGCGGGACAATCACCTCCCTCGACCGACTAGCAATGCCGTGCTTGATGCACCCCAGGATACGGTTGGCCCTCCTGGCTGCCAGGGCACACTGCTGGCTCATATTCAACTTGCTGTCAACCACAACCCCCAGATCCCTCTCTGCGGGCCTGCTCTGCAGCGTCTCATCGCCCAGTCTGTACGTATAGCCAGGGTTACCCTGTCCCAGGTGCAGGACCCGGCACTTGCTTTTGTTAAACTTCATGTGGTTGGTGATCGCCCAGCTCTCCAATCCACCCAGATCTCTCTGCAAGGCCTTTCCACCCTCATCTGAGTCCACAACTCCTCCAAGTTTGGTGTCGTTGGCAAATTTGCTCAAAACACCTTCTAGTCCTACATCCAAATCATTTATAAAGACATTGAAGAGGACTGGCCCTAAAATGGAGCCTTGAGGGACTCCACTAGTGACCATCCGCCAGCCAGATGTGGCCCCATTTACCACAACCCTTTGAGCCCTGCCCAGCAGCCAATTGCGCACCCATCGTATGATGGTTTTGTTAAGTTGTATGCTGGACATTTTGTGCAGTAGGATCCTATGGGAAACCGTGTCAAAAGCCTTGCTGAAGTCCGAAAAGAGCACATCAGCTGGTTTCCCTGGGTCAACTAGATGGGTGATCGTATCATAAAAGGAAATCAAATTTGTTAGGCATTTGTTAATTCTTTGAACAATTTCAACAAAAACATTGAACAAGTCTATTCATTGAACAACACTTTCCATTGTATCTCTGTAATTTTCCATCTAGCTCTACTTCTGGAAGGCATGGCAACACAAAAATAATAGTATAAAATATACAGACTTCAAGAGGGCAAAGTATTATGGTGGTTCAGTATGAGTTTTGATTGTTGTGACAGTCAAAATGTTATCAGGCAAAACAAAAAATAATGTTTCACATTGGAATTATATATATATATATATAAAGTTGAACATATTTATGAACAACTTTTCATAAATATTTAATATTTTTACTTTCTCTTTTAATACAAGTTCAAACAGTGATAAAGTTCAAATTTTTCTACTAGAATAACTATGTGTGAAACATCAAATAATTTGCATAGCATAAGATTATCAGTTCTCATGAACTGATAAGAATATTAATTACATAGTTTGGATGCCAGACTCTTAAAACACACACCTTCCTAGAATCACCCATACCAACAGAATTCCAGGTCTGTAAGCCTCTGCACTGGAAGCTCTTGTATTAGTTGCAGATGATTCTTCTGACTCACTGACAGATATGAAGTAGATGACCTGCAATGTGTATTTAATGTTCATAAAGCAATGAAAGAGCCTTGATTCCCATGGCCTGGAAGAGCTTCTAGTTACAGATCAAAATCTTTCACTGCAATTCTCTTCTGACTAGTTTAGAGAAATATGTTATGAGTATAAGAAAAAGAAATATGGTAAATACTGAGAACTGTCTATTTTGATTGAGAAAGTATAAAGTCAGCCTCTGTGTAAAGAGGTAGCCTTTTTTTTTTTTTTTCTTTGTTGTTCTTTTTTAAAGGACCTAAGTAATAATAACTGTAATTTTCCTTGGTATGAAGGAATGATAAGTATAATGACAATTTAATGATTTCTCTGCAATTTATTACTGGCCTTTTGTGTAAGGGTAGTGATTTTGGTTCTTTTCTTGCTCGTTTTGCATACTGCAAAGAGTCAAGAGTCCAATACTGTCAAGAGTCCAATTATCAAGGAATTTAAAATCATATAAAAATGGATAGTCAAGCAGATATTTCAAGTATCTGACAAGTGATAAAACCTGAAGGAACACTTTCCGCTTTAATACTTGTCTCTTGCAGAGGATAGTAGTACTTAGAAAAGAAAATGGAGAATTACACATGAAAAACACTGAACTAAGAGTAGTAACATTTGGACCATCTCTCGCCCCCTTTTCTTTTTCTTTTTTTAAGACAAACTGTTCTAAAAACATAAAAGAAGAAGCCATTTCTTGTATTAATGTCATATAATTATTTCTTAATTTCTATTTGAACATCATCCTGTGTTTTTTCCTGCTACGACCAACACAACAGGACAAAAAAAAGGTTAAAAAAAAAAAAAAGTTGTTCTGTTGTTCTGCTATCATACATCTGTTGGGGAAGTATGTGTGTATCTCTACTAATTTACTTATTAATCTTACTTATTAATCTTTCTTATGTTGTTGGTGTAGTGAGGGATCTGTTTTTATACTGCAGTATCCATTACATATCTTTGTCAACTATACCTAGTAAATAAGTTAGAATATAAAATTTTTGTGTCCAAACAACAAGTTAGACTTCAAATTAGGGAAGTTTAATAAGCAATTCCACCTTTGTTACTGGGTTTGGATCGTTTGTGTAAAAGAAGAATGTGGCAATGATGTAATCCAGTTATCAAAATTTTTTCTTTGCAGTGCACGTTTGGCGTATTATCAAAGATGAAATCCCAGCACTACAAAAAACTATTACAGATAGTTCCATTTATTAATCCAGTAGCCAGAGAGAGGCAAGACTCCCTCTTCACTGGCTGAACCAGTAGTGAGGCTGTGCACATATTCCCAATAGGTACACATACACCCAGCACACATACACATATACATGAGGCCAGCCACACAGTTCAACACAGGTAAAAGACAGTGCTCACATAAGCACAATGGTCTCATCTTGCTCCTCTCTGTATCTCATCAGGAGTAAGGCCTGTTAGTGGGATATATATATAAATATATCATATATCTGAACATACACATTGAGAATCCTTCCAGTAACGGGATCTGGGGACTCAGTCTCCCCAGTTGGTGGCACCAGAGGCCCCCAGCCCCACTCCAGTTGCCAGTAGCAACTGTCTCACTCATGGAAACACACAAATCTCACTCCCACAGGCAAACTCCCACAGTAAATAACTTTAGACACCCAATATATCTACTACTGGTTGTGGTGGTTGTGGAGGTTGTGGATGCCCCATCCCTGGAGGTGTTCAAGACCACGTTAGATGAGGCCCTGAGCAACCTGATCTACTGGGTGGCGTCCCTGACTATGGCAGGGGTTTGGAACTAGACGATCTTTGAGGTCCCTTCCAACCCAAACCATTTTATGATTTTGATTCCATGATACTGCCCTCAGATCATCACCCCAGCAGGCAGCTGGGGTGTGAGCATTCATGCTTTGCAGCCCTACTCCATCTGCGTGTGTTCAGATGCCCTTGCGCACATGTACACACACATGAACACACACAGACTCTCTTCACCCCTCCCCCTGCCCCTAGAAATTACCCTTAGACACAGTCTACCCAGCAGCTGGCCCTTGGATCCTCTCAGATACAACTACCTCACACACAGACAGCACACACGGATGCATCTCTTAGTCCACCTCGAAGCCCCACAATACTTGGCTTACGTCTTCTGATCTCCTCAAGAGTCAAATCATAGACCCTCCAGTCTCTCCAGTATCCAGCACAGATTCATATATAGGATAATATAGAAAAGCTTGGGTTAAAAGGGACCCTAAATATCATCTCGTTCCAACCCCCCTGCCGTGGATTGGGATGCCACCCACTAGATCAGGTTGCCCAGGGCCTCATCTAACCTGGTCTTGAACACCTCCAGGGATAGGGCATCCATAACCTCTCTGGGCAACCTGTTCCAGTGCCTCATCAACCTCTGAGTGAAGAATTTCCTCCTAACCTCTAACCTAAATCTCTCCTCTTTTAGTTTAAAACCATTCTCCCTTGTCCTATCATTATCTGCCTGAGCAAAAAGTTGCTCTACATCTTTTTTATAAGTCCTCTTTAAGCATTGAAAGGCTGCCATGAGGTCTTCCTGGAGCTTTCTCTTCTCCAGGCTGAACATTCCTATGAGTCTCAGCCTTTCTTCATAGGAGAGGTGCTCCAGCCATCTGATCAACTTTGTGGCCCTCCTCTGGACCAGCTCTAACAGATCCACATCCTTCTTGTGCTGGGAACCCCTTTGATACCTGCCTCCCAATCTGCTTATCCTACTCGCAGATTAGTCTTGAAATTCATTAGCCATCACACAGTGATATATGTACCCACATAATAATCAGCCACTACAGTTTCTCTAGTTGCTGGCACCACAGATAAAAAAACCTGTGGTACAGCTCTAGCTCCTGCACTCAGATCTCCATACATTCCCTCACATACAGAACAGAGAACCTCCTCACCTAGGAAAATAGTTATTTCTAGTGAAGAATCAAATGAAAAGTGAGCTCCAGAAAAATAAATAAATAAATATAAAAATTAATAATAATAATTATTAATAATAATAAACTCCCCTCTGGCTTCCCCAGTATAGCTTGTAACTGTGGGAATGGTATAGCTTTGCCTGTAACTGCTCTCTGCACCCGGGCCCTTACAGGGGCAGGACATATCTCTCACGGATTTGTGACAGACTTGGCTGTTTGAAGCTTGTTGGAGCCAGTTGTAGCCAGTTCCCTCCCCTCCCCCTGGAGCTGATGTGACTCATCATGCAAGCAGAGCTGCCCTTCTCTTCAGGATCTCCGCCGGCTGCCAGAGAGAAACAGCCTAGCAGAGCTTGGCCCTCCCTTCCCTGGTGAGGCAACCGGTGAGGACTGGTGGGTGAAAAATGCATGCTGAAAGTTCTTAGGCCAAGGAAGGAGGCACCATCCCCATCAAAGGATGGTGCCTCCCAGCTCCCCTTTGCGTGAGCTCCCCTTTGCTCCTCCCAGCGAAGAATAAGCATGACCATTCTCCTCTTGCAGTAGTTCTTAAGGTAAAACAAAGACCCTTTTTTTTTTTTGTTTTGCTATAAACATTTAAACTGTTATTAGTACTTTCTGTATTGCGTATTTTGGAACATTATTTAGAATAACAATAAATTATTCTGTTTTTAGGATGTGTTTGCTTTTGCCTATAAAAAGATTTCAGTAGACAGAAAACTTTCTGTCGAAGTTCTACTTTTTTATGTGGGGGAATAGAGAGGGAGGTGCTGATCTCTCTCCTCTCTCTGGTGACCAGTGATAGGACATGAGAAAATGGCTTAAAACTACATTAATGAAAGTTCAGATTGAATATTAGGAAAAGGTTCTTTACCAAATGGGTGGTTGGGCACTGGAACAGGCTCCCCAGGGAAGTAGCCATGGCCACAGACCTGTAGGTCTTCAAGAACCATTTGGCCAATGCTCTTAAACAAATGGTTTAACTCATAGATTTCCCTGTGTGCACTCAGGAGTTTGATTCAGTGATCCTCATGGGTCCCTTCCAATTCTATGATTCTAAGTAGACAGCCAGGTAGGCATCAACAGAGTTAAGTAACACAGTGTATTACTTAAACCAAAAAGTAAGGCTTAAGCACTGAGACAGCATTTAGGCAGATTGGCCATTAGGATTTACCTTCACCAACTTCTAATCAGTAAAAATGAATAAAGGTTGAAAATGTTAGGACAAATACCTTCACTTTAATTCCAAGAGCACAACTTGAAATAATCTTTCATTGGATCATAAGGCACATCATTGTTTATTTATTTATTTATTTACATTTTTATTTATTATAGTTATTAGAAATGTGGTTTTGCTACAGCAATATATTTTCTTGAACTAATGTTTAATGGTTTCCAAATTTGTTCAGAGCAAGAATCCTTACCCCATTATACATCCTGCTTTTTATGTTACCAAAATTATTTTTAGGAAACAAAAAGTTTGTATTTCCCCAGAGCTTATACTGGTCACCCTCATTTGCTCCTAGTACTTAATTTTCCAATGACAAGACTACACTTTGAGGTTTTCAAATTAAGAGCTACTTATCCATACACACACCTCATATATGTTGGGGCATGGTGCAAAAAAAGGCATTCATTCTAAGAGGAGGCTGAGCAAGGGTCAAATGACAATAAAGGACCTAAGGGCTCTCTGCTCTGGAAATTTAAGCTTCTAAACAAGGTAAATTTTAACAAACCTCAGAAAATTACAATACTAATTAGAAATAGCTGAACCTCATTGTTTACAAGTAGGACTTTTTAATACTATTACAGACACTACCAATGAATAAAGTTTAGCTTCATGGTCTTCGGTAGTCATAAGGTAATTATATTACGTAAATATGCATTTGAGGACTGAAAAGTAAATAGCTCAACTCTAGGATGAGATTTCTTATTTCAGTCAAAATTCAGCAGTTCCCTAACTTCACCTTTCAGTTGCTTAAAATGAGTACGTTTGTATTTGTCCAGACACATAGCCAGCTATTTATGTAACTGGTTCTTTGCAGACATGAAAGAAAATGAGGTTCATGCTCTGTGAGAGAATCTGGATCGTTCAGCAATGAAACACAGGCCTTTTTCATTTAAGTTACAGGAAAGCTTAAGATAAGACAAAGCAGCTGTACAGTGTTAAACCATTTCTTTTATTACAGTTACACTGTAATAACAACAAAGAAAATGTTTTTGCTGTCTATTTACTTACAGCAGAAACAACCAGATGTTTGAAAGAAATAAAAGATAATGTACAAATATTAAATCTAAAATACATATGCATATACATACACACAGAAGCATATGTGCATGCATATAAATTAAATATAAATTAAAAAATAATAATCTTTTGATCCTTTGGACAACTGCTAGTTTTTGTTTGTTTTTTTGTTGCTGTTGTTGATGTTGAGGCAGAACATTAAGCTACCTAACTAGCAGCAGAACAAAATTAGTAGGTAGCAATTCTGTAAAAAATGAACATTTTCAAAGTGGTTTATGAACCGACTATGATTAAAGAAAACTCCACTTTTGCAAAGAAAACAGATGTGCAATAAATAGTAATATTTTCCATTTGTTCAAAACCAGAGGCCTCAGCTGAATTACTATTTTCAAGTTTGTGCACCATAATTTAAGAATTTAAAACAGCTAGAAAAAGACCAGAGGATGTCATAAAGAATAGTCAGTGTCTAGAAAATATAATTTCTTTAAAAAGAGTGAATGAGCTGGGACTGTTTATCCTAACAAAGAAGAAACTATGGAAAGAACATGGTGGTAGTTTATATAATACATAAAAGTATGCTGTAAAGAGGAAACAATTTCTTAGGAAAATAATAATAGTCTTCAGTTCTAATTGCGGAAAATTAGGTTAGATGTTACTAAGAAACCCCCATGGAACTTTATAACAAAGATATCAGAACATGTAAATAAACTGAGAGGTTCTTAAATCTCTGTTACGGGAGGTCTTACAGGAAGTAAGTAGGACAAACAGCTGTCAAGACTATCGTGTACAACTAATTCATCCTTGGAGCAGGAGTTTCACTTCAACTACTTCAACTCTTCTAAGATCAACAGTGAGGTTTTTTGGTTGTTATGTTTGTGTTTTTTTTGTTGTTCCGTCAACGAAATGTTTCACTATGATCATCATTGATGCATTTTTAAGACATGACCTTTTGTCTTACAGTTATTGTGACTAAATGTACGCATGCAATATAATCTAAATTCTGAAGGCTAAACAGGGAGACGCAGTATCATAGGTCAAATACTATATACGTGTGGTTCATTATTCCCTCTATTACAAGAGGAGAGAATTCATGTTCTTCTCATGGAAGAAGACTTAATTCAAAGCTCAGGACAGTGTAAACTCTCTGAATCACTTCCAAAAGCAAGTGAGATGATTAATTAGCAGGTATATTGCAATCCACTTAGAATATCATAAAATCATAGAATATCCTGAGTTGGAAGGGATCCACACGGATCATTGAGTCCAACTCCTGGCTCCACACAAATACCAGACCATACATCTGAAAGCATTGTCCAAATGCTTCTTGAACTCCAGCAGGCTCTGTGTTGTGACCGCTTGCCTAGGGAGCCTGTTCCAGTGCCCACCTACCCACCTGGTAAAGAACCTTTTCCTAATATCCAACCTGAACCCCTCCTGACACAGTTTCATGCCGTTCCCATGGGTCCTGTCTCTGTCTACCAGAGAGAAGAGATCAGCACTTGCCCCTCTGCTCGCCCTCATGAGGAAGCTGTAGGCTGCTCTGAGGTCTCCTCTCTCCTCTACTCTGAACAAGCCAAGTGACTTCAGCTGATCCTCACACATCTTGTCTTCTAGAGCCTTCACCATCTTTGCAGCCCTCCTTTGGACACCCTCTGATAGTTTTATGTCCTTCTTATATTGTGGCACCCAAAACTGCACACAGTACTCGAGGTGAGGCTGCACCAGCGCAGAGTAGAGCAGGACAATCATTTCCCTTGACCAACTAGCAATGCCATGCTTGATGCGTCTCAGGATACACTTGGGCCTTTTGGCTGCCTAGGCACACTGCTGACTCATATTCAACTTGCTGTCGACCAAAGCCTTCAGATCCCTTTCCGCAGGGCTGCTTTCCAGCCTCTCATCCCACAGTCTGTATATACAGCCAGATATGTCCCCTCCCGGGTGCAGAATCCGTTAGTTGTTCTTGTTAAACTTCATGCAGTTGGTGATTGCCCAGCCCTCAAATTTGTCAAGATCTCTCTGCAAGATCTCTCTAACTGTGAGGGAGTCACCAGCTCCTCCCAGTTTAGTGTCATCTGCAAACTTACATAATACACCTCCAAGTCCTGCATCCAAGTCACTTGTGAAAACATTAAAGATTGTTTCTCTTAACACTTAATGTTATGTTTTCATGGACTTGTTAAACTGTACTGCCATTCACACTGTTCAGTGCTAGCTGTTTTTTTAAGCCTCAGGTGTGTCCCCTGACAAATGAGAAGTCAAAGCTAGAACGTGTGCTGCATAGAAAGGTATTTGTACTATAATTACTGTCTCTAATTAAAAACAAACAAAAAAACCTCTTTCAGATGTTCTATCTTTGTATATATAATGACAGATAATGGTAGATAATACCACTACTCAGATGAGTGCTGATTTCTTGTTAGATCAAACATTTTAATGTGTGCTTCATGAAGAATTCATTGAAATAATTTATTCTAGAAATAGAAATGTCAAGGGTAACAGTGAAATGGTCTAAATCCATAGAAAAGTAAATGAGATGACTTTGTGTGAGACCTTAGTGAGTGGTAAAAATTACCTTTTTGGTATGCAAGTTGTTGGTTTTTTTGTTTGTTCGTGTTTTTTTTGTTTGTTCTTTTGTTTGTTTGTTTGTTTGTTTGTTTGTTTTTTACTGCAGTCACAGCTATTCCCGATTGGTTTGAAAACATTTTAGAAACTGCAACTGTTATATTCAAACTGTTTTTCCATGCTCATTTTGCTGATACTGAGTTGATAATGTTTCTGGTGCTTGGTTTTAATCATTAATTACTTGTGCCTCCTTGTAAGTTTTTTTTTTCCTTGAAAGTTGAATTACTGTAAATGGTTTGGTTTTCTGTTAAGCATAAATATAAAGGAGAGATTTGTCACCATTAGGGATGCTTGGACTCTGTCATTAACATTTTTTTTCTTTGAAAGGAAATAGTTTTACAAATGATGGATGCTAAAGGTTATGTATTCAGTTTAGAAGAATTTTTGTGATAATCAGCTTTATTTTGTCCCAGAAGGAAAACGCATATACAGATTGTATTTATTGGAATGGAAATACAACGCTTTGATGTAAGTCTTGTTAGAAAGTGAAAAAGAGACTAAACCAGACGCAGTGGTTTGTACAGACTGCGTGTTTCCAAATCTTTTTGACATTCTGTCCAGAAGAATCAACCAGGCAACCAAGGGGATTGAGAAGAGACTTCCTAAGTGATTTTAAAAAGTAATACAGTTTCTTAATTCATCAACTGTTATTAAATTAGTTTGCTCCCTCAACTGTCACCTCAGGTTTCATTCAAACAGCATTCTACAGTAATATCTAACCGCAGGACATGTATTCACAAAACCATTTAAAATGCATATTTTTTTTGCAGATGTTCTCTGTGTATTCTTCCATACTACAATTTCTTTTTAATGACTGTGGAACAGCAATACTGTTAAGAAGATAAGATTGAAGAGCATAAATTACCTGTTTATCTTAGGAATTGTTTAGTATATCAAATAGCTGGGCATGTCCCTCTCCTTCAAAGCAAGTGCTAATATAATTAAAGAACTTTACCTTTGAAATGAACAGTACATTAAAAGAAATTTTACAAGTGCACATATGCATAAAATCTATTCACAAGCATTAATGTGTGCATACTATATTGGATTTATATGGCAAGGTTTTGGTAGCAGGGGGTGCAGGGGTGCCTCTGTGAGAAGAGTCCAGAAGATGCCCCTTGTCAGACAAGGGCCAGTTTGAGCCATCCTCAAAGGGACCTGCTGCTGGCCAGAGCCAAGCCAGTAAGCAAGGTTGACTGAACCTCTGTGAGAGCAGAATTAAGAAAGGGAAAATAATAATAAAAAAATAATAACTGCTGCACAACAGTAGCTGGGAGAAAGGAGTGAGAGACAGCCCTGCAGACACCAAGGTCAGTGAAGAAGGAGGGGAAGAAGGTGCTCCAGGTGCCCCAGAGCAAAAGTTCCCCTGCGGCCTGTGGAGAGGCCCCTGGTGGAGCAGGCTGTCCCCCTGCAGCCCACGGGTCCCACACGGAGCAGATCTCCACGCTGCAGCCCATGGAGGAGCCCCCGGTGAAGCAGGTGGATGTGGCCTGGAGGAGGCTGTGGCCCATGGAGAGGCCCCGCAGGAGCAGGCCCTGAGCTGGAGCTGCAGCCCGTGGAGAGGAGCCCACGCAGGAGCAGGGGGTCTGGGTGGAGCTGCCACCCATGGGGGACCCGTGATGGAGCAGTTTGCTCCTGACGGATGGACACCATGGTACGGACCCATGTTGGAGCAGTTCTTGAAGAGCTGCTGCCTGTGGGATGCCCATGAGGGATCAATTCAGGTAAGACGGCAGGAGCAGAGGTAGAGAGTGACTGTGAAGGAGCGAGCAGCGGAGACGAAGCGTTATGGACTGACCATAGTCCCATTCCCCTTTCCTCTGCACCGCTCGGGGGGAGGAGGTAGAAGAGGGTGGGTGGGGGAAAGGTGTTTTTAATTATTTTTAAGTTTCTCACTGCTCTAGCTTGTTAGTAATAGGTAATAAATTTTATGAATCTCCCTATGCTGAGTCTGTTTTGCCCATAAAGATAATTGCTTGATGATTTCCCTGTCCTTATCTCAACCCTTGAGTCCTCTACACCATATTTCCTCCCCTTTTCCCTTTGAGGAGGAGGAATGAGAGAGTGGTTATGATGGAGTTCAGCTGCCCAGCTGGGTAAAACCACCACACATGTATACACTGTTTTCTCTTCAATGCCTTTTTACACGTCCTCATCTGTACTGAAGACCCCGCTTCTGTTCTCCTTCAGATCATGTCTAAAAGCTTATTTACTATTACACCTCCAGAAGATTTTTATAAGCTTGTCACTTTTATTTGTGATGAGTAAAATGTTTTGTTATTGTTATTGTTGTTTTGGTTGTTGTTGGGATGTGTGTGTGTGGATTTAAACATTTATATTTTGAAGAATGTTGGTTGCCATGCTTGCGACTGGACAGACAAGGCTCTTCCTCTCCCCATTTCTTTCTCAGTCTTAAGAACCAGATGCATGATCTAGGAAATCTTACCAGGTAAGAGATAGGAGACTGAGTGTTCACATCTACCAGTTTGCCCAGTTACTTTACATCCTGACACAATGCAGTGTTCTGCAAATTACATTAGTCTATACCCTGTAGTAGTTATATTTATTGGGCAAAATTTAGAGAAAATTGTTTAAGCAACTCATAACTTCAGATTAACATTAAAATAATTCTTCATCAGGAAAGGAAGAAATGTTTGGAAACACTACTATTAGGGATGTTTGTGGCAGGGGGAGATGGTGCAAATTTGGCAGCCTGGTAGAAGTTAGGCTTCTTGCCCCCACCTCAACCAGCAGCAAGGCTGAACATGTATTGCCAGCAGGTCTTCCCCTACACAAATGAACAATACAATGCACACGTATATAAATATGTATACTTACTTGGCCAACATAGACACACTAAGCGAGCACACAAACACAAGCAGTGCTAATGGTCTCATGCAGTTTTTGTCTTTGCCTGATTAGGCTGAAGGTCTGTTTGTGGGAAATATGTATGCCTGTATAATATATATCTGCAGTGTGGATTCTTCTAGCAGCTGGGCTCAGACATTCAGTCTGCCCAGTTACAGCTCCTGAATTCCATTTTCCCCAGTTTCTGGCACCTGGACATACAAGCTTCTTAGGCTACAGTTGGTACAGAACTGCATGCAAGCACACACAAAACAGATGCCCCAGTAGCTGACCCTGAAAATTCAGTCAAGTACGTAACTCATCCTATATCTTTGCTCTCCCCTCTAGACACACACACACAGACAAAAACGTATCAAAATTGGCACCCCAGGCCCCAGGTTCTCTCCAGCAGCTGGATGGGACACTCCTGGTCCCTCCAATACAAAGCTCACTGAAACCCGTGATACTGAAGCCACTTAGGTAGCCCACTGTGATCTTGTTAGAAGTCATACACACACTTGTCATGTACTTCCTGCAGTTCCTGGCAGCACAGACAAACGGACCCCTATGACCCAAGCTCTCATTTGAGGAAATTCTTTCCTGGAAAAAAGAGTTGTATTGATAGCCTATAAAAGTAGCATTTCTAGGATTTGGAGGGGAAAGACTGAGCGCATATGTGGGATGTAAAAAGGCTTTCTGTGGTTTTATGGTCACCTGAATTTATTTGTTTCCTCCACATAATTATTTTCCTTCCTCTGAGTAGTTATATTCATATCACTGGTTTCCCAATTCATTATTCAAATTTGTTTTTTTTATACTTAAAAAAATAAGACAGGGTATTGGCCTTAAAAATACGCATCAGTTAAACTCTTCAAGATCTGAAATGTTTATGTTTCTTACTAATGAATCACTATTATTAGACTTCCCCTGCTATATTTATTATAAATTTGCTTTTCTATACAAATTGCATAAAAAATTTACTAGTTCCTCAAACCATTTTCATATATTATGCTTCTAAACTATAAATACTGAATGTAAACATCTCTGTAACTTTGCATTTGCCTCTCCTTGTTTTAGTGTAAATAGAGGAAAATAAGTTGTTTATCAAAATCTTAGTGTTTCTTTGGCTTAATTCTGTACAGCTTTTCATCAAGTGTCATTATTTTTGTGTATGTACACAGAGTACAAATAATACTAAACAAATAGTTTTAGTCCAATTCACATGACTGAACAATGACCTAGAAAACAAAGAATCAGGACTGTGATGTTTATGAGAGTCCTCCCCAAATATAAAGCATTTTGGAAGACTGGCTTTTTGTATTATTGAGGTCTGATTTTCTTTCTAAATATGATGCTCAATATGCTGACCCAAAGCTTTGAAATATTGAATGTAATGCTTTACAACTTTTCCAAAGTATGTTCAGGCAAATTACCTTTAATGAATACAATATAGCATGTATTGCTTCATAATTACAATCTGATGTGAGTTAAACAGTTAAGCCTGGCTTCATGTAAAAAGCTTAGCTAAAGTACTGAGCTTGTCCTAACTCACAAGATTTTTTTTTTTTTTTTTGTAATGACAATGAAATCTAATCAAGTACTCTATATTAAAGCTTTAAGCATCTTGTTATCTCCATCCCAGACTTCATCTCTTGGGGGAAGGAATGTATACATATGTGTACCTGCCTATCCCCAGGCTTTTATAAATACAGATGTATAGGTGTCTCCAAATTTCTTTTCTGTCTGCCCATAAGCTACACCACTACATTATATGTAGCAGGTGAAATATTACCTATAGTAGGTAACATTTGATTCTAGCTTAAGCATTACAACAAATGGAAAGTAGAAAACACGGACATATGTATACTAGCAAGAAAATGAACAGTGACACAGAAACAGAATAAATAGTAGCAATGCTACAAAAAAAAAAAAGGCCTAGAGCCTAGGAATATATATTTAAGCAAACTCTCCATATCAGGAGAGTTATCAGAAACTATAAAGAATTATTAGAATATATTTTTAAATGTTCCTTTTTTTTTAATATTTATTAAAAACAGCATACCATTTTATCCATCTTGCATATTATTATCAAAACAACCATTACAGTGAATGTAATATATCACTTTTGCATAGCAATGCAAATTATACACTTTTTATTTATAAATTTGTAATTCCTTTGACTAATTCAGGCAGGATAATAAAGAAAAACAGAAAAATAAGGTAAGGCCAAAGTTAGAGGAAAGATATATAAAGAGTCTGGTTTCCCTCATTTCTGTGGAAAGCACATTTCTTCCTTTTCAAAATAGTTCTATGGGCAGCCAAAGCTACAAAACTAGTAGAAGAAAAACAGCAAATGATGTATGTACCTATATCACTCACAAAGTTGTGACTGATCCATGGGCAAATCATCCCGTAGTAAATGACACCTGAAGTTTTATTAATTTCTAGTAAATTATCTGAACTTCTCCTCTCCTCTAAGTGAAGACAGAGCAAAGACTAGGGGCTGTGAGCCAACAATAGCAAGGTTACTAATGTTTCAGTGGGTGAAGGTGGGCTGCAGGGCATGATACAGGGACCTTCACTTCACACATCATAGCACTGTCTGGGCTTCATTAGGTAGGGCATATGTAACTTTGAAAAGCAACTAGAGATTTTTTCTATCATTACGTAATGGTATTTAATCTATTGCTTTTAACACTTCAAATCTTTTCTTGTTTGTGTTTCTACCAAGAAAAATTCCAAGAACATTCTTCCAGACTTGATAAGATGCAAGACTTTGCCCCTTATAGAAACAAAATAATCTTGTTTATACAAGAGAATAAATGATAATAATGTAATTTTTTATCTTATTATATGGATCAGATGACTTCAAGGCCACATCAAAGGAAAATACAGTTGTAAAATAGCATGTGTAGATAATAAATGTAAAAAAAGTCTAGGGATAAGCACTGGATAAATCCATTATTGAGAACACAGCAATTTGACCAAACAAGCAAACAAAAAAACAAAATCACCAATGTTTAAAATTTTACCTCTACAATGAATCTGCTCAAGCAATCTCATCTCATTGTGACAAAACTTTAATTTCATTCACAGATTTGATGTAGACACTTTTATCTTGCTGGACACTCCTATCAGTGATTCGTCCTTGAGAAAGGTTAGATAGCCTTGGTTTCCCAACTTTATTGGTTCTACGTGACACAGTAAACCCCAGGGTGGTGTCTTCTATTTTCTGTAATTCAACTATTATTGATCCTTTGAATCAAAGGATCATAGAGTAATAGAATCAAAGAATGGAAGGGACCTTAACAATCATCTAATTTCAACACGCCTGCTAATGACAGGGATACCTTACACTAGATCAAGTTACTCAAAGCCCCATCCAACCTGGCCTCGAACACTTCCAGGGATGGGGCATCCACAGCTTCTCTGGGCAAGCTCTTCCAGTGCTTCATCACACTCACAGTAAAGAATTTCCTCCTGACATCCAATCAAAATCCATTATTCAGTGTAAAACCATTACTCCTTGTCCTATCACTACACTCTTTGAAAGAGTCCCTCCCCAGCTTTTCTGTAGGCCCACTTCAGGTACTAGAAGTCTGCTATAAGGTCTCCCCAGAGCCTTCTCTTCAGGCTGAATAACCCCAACTCCCTCAGCCTGTCTTCATGCAAGAGGTGCTCCAGCCACTTGATCATCTTTGTGGCCCTCCTCTGGACTTGTTCTAATACTTCCATATCCTCCTTGTGCTGGGTGCCCCACAGCTGAGCACAGCACTCCAGGTGGGCTCTCACAAGAGTAGAGTAGAGAGGGACCTCCCTCTCATGAGACTTTGGATCTCATGAGAGCAGAGTAGAGGGGGACCTCACCTCTCTCACCCTGCTGGCCACTCTTCTTTTGATGCAGCACAAGAAACAGTTGGCTTTCTAGGCTGCAAGTGGACATTGCTGGCTCATGTTGAAATTCTCATAAAACAACACCCAAAGGCCCTTCTCCACAGGGCTGAAAACTGGTTGAACAGCTGGGCCAAGAGGGTGATGATGATTTGTGGCACAAAGTGTACTTGGAGGCCAGTAACTAATGGAGTACCCAAGTGGGTCAGTACTGGATCCAGTCCTGTTCAACATCTTCATTAATGTTCAGTAGTTATTAATTATGATCTGGAGTCATTAATTACCTGGAGTACTGTGTTTTACTCTGGGGCCTGCAGCATAAGAAAAACATAGACCTGTTAGACTGAGTCCAGAAGAAAGCCATGACAATGATTGGAGGGCTGGAGCACCTTCTCCTGTGAAGAAAGACTGGGAAAGTAGGGGTTATTTAGCCTAGAGAAGAGAAGGCTCTGGAGAGGCATTATAGTGGCCTTCCAATAGTTAAAGGAGGCCTACAAGAAAGATAGGGAGAGACCCTTTATCAGAGAGCATAGTGACAGGACAAGGGGTAATGGTTTTAAACTAAAAGAGGGAAGATTTAGATTATCTATTAGGAAGAAATTAGCTATTAGGAAGAAAGTCTTCACATTGAGGGTAGTGAGGTACTGGAAGAGGTTGTCTAGAGACAACCCCTTTATCTACTTTTCCTCCCTTCCACTAGTTCCCCATGAATTAATCTCTTTCCTAACATTATGTTTTGTAATTATTGACGGGAGATTCAGCTTCAGAATAGAAAGAAAAAATTAAATGTGTAGATGTAGTTGTCTGTCTAACCAAAAGTTAAGATCAATGTAGATCTTGCTAACAAAGTCAGCGGAGCCCAGAGACTAGTCTGTTGATCAAATATAGGTGCTTACTTCAACGTGACATATCTCCCCAGTCTATATTGTGAGAGTGACTAACTCTCCCCTAACTGTAAAGGAAACCTAGACAGCTATCAAAGCTAAACTTCCTAACTATTAGGTTACTAGTTACAGAGTCCATTTTCCTCTGGTTTAATGAATTTAAAATTCTCTTCTGTCCACAGACCACCTTCAGCAGCAAGAGTTGAAGAAACTCTTTGTGACATGATATTTTCACAACAAAACTCACAAAACTTACATGGCTTTTCAGGAAAGATGAGGAATAATTTAGCAATTATTTTGTTGTTGTTAAATAATTCCTCAAATTGCTAATAATTGAATAAAGACAAGAATAATTGCTAAATTATTCCTCAAATATTGCTAAATAAGCTTAAAGGGGAAGTTGAGAAGGAAAGATACAGTGACTTGGTGTCATGGTTTTGTCTGGGATATAGTTAATTTTCTTCATAAAGGCTCATGTGATGCATTTGGGATTTGTGATGAAAATAGTGGTGATAACAGACTCATGTTTTAGTTGTTATAAAGCAGTGCTTACACAAAAACAAAGACTTTTCTGCTTCTCATGCTGCCCTGGTAGTGAGGCAACTGGGGGTCCACAAGAAGCTGGGATGGGACACGACCAGGACAGCTAACACAAATGGACCAAAGGGCTATTCCATACCATATGACATCATGCTCAGCAACAGAAGCTGGGGTGAAAAGGGGGAGGGGCATTCCGAATGATGGTATATGTCTTCCCAAGAAGACATTCATGAATGTCTTCCCAAGAAGACACTACATGAACCCCACTTTCCTGAAAGTGTTTGAACGTCCTTCGGCTGATGAGAAGTAGTGAATGAATTTACTTATTTTGCTTTGCTTGCATGCACAGCTTTTGCTATATCTAGTAAACTGTCTTTATCTCGACCCACAAGTTTTCTCACTTTTACCTTTCCAGTTCTCTCCTGCATCCCACTGCGGAGGAGTGCATGAATGAGCAGCTATGTGGTGCTTAGCCACCTACAGGGGTTAAACCGCAACAGTTGGCCTTGTTTAGACTGAAGAGGAGAACACTGAAGAGGAACTGTGTTAATAATCCTTAAATAGATCAAAGATTGCTGCAGTGACAAACAGATAAATCTGTTCTCCAGGCTGTTGTGGAGAAAGCAGGAAATGAAATAGTTGAAGTAAAGCACAAATGGGGAGTTCAGCTCTGTGTTACTCTGACCAATGGCTTGAAGATGAGCTTAATATTTGCGTGAATTTTTAATCATCTGAATTTGCTGGGATAAGTTCAGTTTTAGTCTCTGTATTGACTACATTAAACTGAAGCTGATTGCCTCAATGGATCCTATTTAAAAGGGAAAAATATAAAATAAATTGAATGCAAAGTCTTATGAAAAAAACCACATTTCTTTCCACAACAGATTTGAATGACTACGATTTGTACTATTTGTTGACCCCATACTTTCTTAAAAAAACAGAACAACAACAACAAAAAACACATTAGATTGTCATTGAAATTTAAAAGATAAATAAGTATAAATCAAATAAACTGCATCTATGATCTCTCTGCCTCTAAGCTTCATCCTCTGTATAGTCAGTCATAACCACTGTAATAGGGTATTCTAGTCAATATGGCTTAGAACAAATATGTTCCCATTTAACTATATGCTGTGATCTTACCTGTTCATTGTTAGTGTATTCTGATTTGTCACTTGCTGTTCTTCCTGTACACACACAATCTGTCTCTTCCATTATATCATTTAGCAACTGTTACACAATTATTTCAAGGACAGTAGTGTTACTAAATAGATTATTTACATCATTTTGCATATGCTTTTGAAGTTAAATGCATGCCTAAGATTTTCTTGAACCATTTTCTCTTACAGACCAACTGTCAGCATCAACAAAGCAATCTGTGCCAGGACATGGATGCCTATATTTAGAATGAAACACCCTTCTTATTTTACAGATTGATAGAATCATAGAATGGCTCAGATTGGAAGGGAATATATAAAATAATTTGATTGTATCTCCCACCTTATTAATATATGGACTGCAATGCATTTCTCTCCCAAAGAACCACTGCAATGGTGGTTTCTCCTTAGAAATAGACACCTCATTACTAGATAATATAATTTTACAAGTTTATATGAATAGATATACAATGGTATGAAACTAAAGTTATAACTTCCCACTTTGTGCTGGTGCAGCCTTACCTTGAGTACTGTGTACAGTTTTGGATGCCACAATATAAGAAGGGAAACTATTAGAAAGTGGTCAAAGGAGGGCTATAAAGATGCTGAAAGGTCTGAAGGGGAAGATATATGAAGAACAACTGAAGTCACTTGATTTGTTCAGCCTACAGAAAAGGAGAATGAGGGGAGACCTCATAGCAGCCTACAGTTTCCTTATGATGGAGTGAAGAGAGGGAGGCACAGATCTCTTCACTCTGGTCACCAGTGATAGGTCCCAAGGGAACATCATGAAGCTATGTTAGGGGATGTTCCGGCTGGATATCAGGAAAAGGTTCTTCACTGAGAGGGCGATCGGGCATTGGAACAGGCTCCCCAGGGAAGTGGTCATGGCACCGAGCCTGCCAGAGTTCAAGAAGTATTTGGACTATGCTCTCATACATATGGTCTGATTTTGTGGTGATCCTGTGTGGAGCCAGGAATTGGACTCAACGAACCTTGTGGGTCCTTCCAACTCAGGATATTCTGTGATTCTATGAAGACTGAAAATGGATATTTTTATTCTTCATATACAGTACAAATACGCAATATGAATGGGTAAAAACACAGAGGTACAGCTTACTCAGACTATTTTCTTACTATTATTCTGACAGGATAAAATAATGTAAGAACTATAGGAAAATCATTGGGAAAAAAAGAAAAAAAAGTAAAATCGTAGAAAAAAATGACAAAACTTGTTTTCTAAGGTCAAGGTGCCTTTTTTTTTTTTTTCCTCCTTGTTGATTCCTCTGTACTTATGTTGTGATAAACATATTTTCTCAGACTATACTATGCCAATCATTTTGCTTTGCTCTCTGAAAACAAAAATGAAAACATGGAATTTCCCCTTACTAAAGATAGTGCCTTATCATAGAAGTTTTTTACACTGACTATTCCCAAAGTGATTCATATTTCAAATAAAAAGCCATCTAAGTAAAACTAAATTTCAGAATCTGTAGACCTGACTTCACATTCACATGGAAGATAAAAGGTAAAATGAACACTGATTACATTTGGTTATTAAAATTATGGTCATTATCTGTACTTAATTTTCCCCACAAGATTGTACCTTTCAGTTGTATGGGATGTAGCAAGATTCCATTGTAGTCTAGTAATTTCCAAGCTTTCACTGGTGCACTTGAACAAAATATAAAACGCATTATATGTCAAATGTATCCTTAGTGGCAGGCATTACTGCATGATTTGAATTGCTTAAGTGGCCCCAAAATCCAGGGGTCATTCTGATTTTACAATCACTGGTTGATTGAATAAAACAGAAAAAAAATCTAATTAATTATAGATTGAAGTTGTATATTAGAATTTGAATTAATATATTCAGAAAATTTCTGCTCTGGATTTAGCTTTGAAAGTTGTAAAGGCCAAATCAGGATAAGACTGAGTACATTCTTTGCAGTGCTGGCATAGTTAGGAAGAAAGGCTTAACCATCTTGTGGGCATGGTCTGATAATTGATGGATTAGCTCTCTAAAAGTCAGCTATTTAGCCTGCATAAACTTTCCTGGACTTTTTCCAAAGTCAGTAGAGAGTGATAAGCCCTCTAGCACATTCTTTAGCAATGGAATGAATTACGCCTACATATTATGCCTGGCTTTTGAAGGCTTATACATGGTAAAATGAACCTCACATTTTTGGTTCTAGCTGTATTCACCTCTGGCACATTCTCTGGCATTTATATGTATTTGTACAGTACATGCAAATCTATGAGTTGGATTTAAAAAGGAACATTGACGCCTCTGTGCTGCTATCCTTTGGAGGGGATTGAGGACCCTTTGTTAGAAACCAAGACCCACTACATGCTGCACATGGAGAGGAGAAGGCCTGAAGATAAGACTGAGAGATACCAGCACATTGATGTTAAGTGCTGAAAAGCAGAAGCCTAAATACTACGCCATATTGATGATGAGTGAAAATAGATGTGTGTAACAACTCTTTCAAAAAAAACCCTGATACTTTCAGAAAATAACCAGTTAGCTCTGGTCTCATCTGTGTCACAGAAAAGCAATGTTAAATTTAGCACATTTTTCCCTCCTCCTGCTTAAGATGGGCTATTATGTAATGAATAACTTTAAATTATGCAATTAAGAAGAAAACATTCAAAATCCAACAGTGTGTTTTGGTAAAGAGATCTGAAGGAGGAGGTTGTTTTTCCTTTTTTACTTTGCTCACAGTCTTCTTGATGGTTCTTTATATTAAACTTTATTAGGAAATAAAACAATATAGTAAATTATTGGAACAGACATGAGAAATCAAGGTTTTTAATCTCTGCTCAAATTTTGGAACACAAAGCTTAACAGATAAGTTTACATTTCCCTTCTTTTCCTGGCCCACTGAATCTGGAATCATTCTGCTAATACAACAGGCTCTTCAGAGAGAAGGAAAGTGCTACTATTTCTTCTACCCAACTGATAGCCTCCAGTTTAGTGGTTAAGTGACTGTCATAAGGATGAGAAATTTGCATTTGCAGTCCTTCACGCATGGAGGGAAATTGAATCTCAGGTTTTTGTTGCATGAATAGATATTTCAACCTGTCATGTTTGTTTAAAGGGACTTCCCAATCTTTCAGAAAAAAAGGTATTTTAGAAAAATACAGCTGCCTTAACTACATGTTGTTTCGTGTATTATTTCTTAAGTTGGGTGAACTGCATTCAGGCCTACCTATATGAAAGAAGATAAGCTGCTCAGGATTTCTAAGTTGGAAAAAGTTAGTAATAACAGCTGTAGGGCCAGATTTAGTATAATCTCCTTTCACTTCAGTCACAGATGAGTAGTCATTACAATTTTGGATTTAGCCACCTACTTTCTGCTTGTTTGTTAGTGTTTGACTTGCATTTTCAAAGGGAGACCTAGCCCCAAGTGTAAAAAGAGTCTGTTGTTTTATAACAGATTTTTACCCTCAGCAACTCTGCAGATGACACCAAGTTGGGGGGCAGTGTTTATCTGGCAGAGGGTAGGAAGGCCCTTCAGAGGAACCTGAACAGGATGGGTCAATGGGCCGAGGCCAATGGGATGACGTTCAACATGGCTAAGTGCCGGGTCCTGCACTTTGGCCACAACAACCCTGTGCAGCGCTACAGGCTTGGGGCAGAGTGTCTGGAAAGCTGGACAGAGGAAAAGGATCTGGGGTTGTTGGTTGACGCTTGCCTGAACATGAGCCGGCAGTGTGCCCAGGTGGCCAAGAAGGCCAACGGCATCCTGGCTTGTATCAGGAATAGTGTAGCCAGCAGGACCAGGGAGGTGATTGTTCCCCTGTACTCTGCTCTGGTGAGGCCGCACCTTAAGTACTGTGTTCAGTTTTGGGCCCCTCACTACAAGAAAGACATCGAGGCCCTGGAACATGTCCAGAGAAGGGCTAGGAAGCTGGTGAAGGGCCTGAAACACAAGTTCTGTGAGGAGCTGCTAAGGGAACCGGGGTTGTTTAGTCTGGAGACGAGGATGCTCAGGGGAGACCTTCTTGCTCTCTACAACTACCTGATAGGAAGCTGTGGGGAATTGGGGGTTGGCCTCTTCTTGCAGATAACTAGTGATAGGACTAGAGGGAATGGCCTCAAGTTTCACCAGGGGAGGTTTAGGTTGGAAATTAGGATACATTTATTCTCAGGAAGCATAGTCAGGCATTGGAACAGGTTGCCCAGGGAGGTGGTGGTGTCACTGTCCCTGGGAGTGTTTAAGGAAAGGTTGGACATGGTACTTAGGGGCATGCTTGAGTGGGTGATATCGGTGGTAGGGGGATGGTTGGACCAGATGATCTTAGAGGTCTTTTCCAATCTTAATGATTCTATGATTCTATGATACTGAATAACTTTACCACTTCACAAAAGGGGCCTTTGTTTTTTTTTTTTTTTTTGAAAACAGCATTCCCTAGAGAAATGAATGTGGCGTAAAAATTTTAATTATATTTGCTCTTCTATTTGCCTCAGGAAGAAGTAAATATGTTCTTTATTTTGTGTTGGTTTTGCTAGCTTGCAGCTTTTTAAAAGGTTGAATTGTGCTATTTGGAAAAATGTGTATTGTAAGCCATCCAAAACTATATTGTCACACAAAACTCAGAAAAATTTTGCTCTGGGGACAGGTGGGTTAAAGGAGTTGAACTCTGTCACCAGTTGCAGTCTTTGAGTCTTCTGAGGATCTGGGCAGAAGCTCAGTTCCTTGATTTGTGGAGCGGTAATTGTAACTGGCTTGGGAGGGAGTCAGAGAAGGAACAGAAAACAGGAAATCAGTAAACAGTTTTCTGAAAGCCAAAACATAGAAAGAGAAATGAAAACCATTGTAAGGGCTAAAAAAAAAAAGGAAAATTAGGGATGACAATTTAATGGAAAGGGTTCCTATATACAGAAAATTGTTCCTTTCTACATGGCACTGGTGAGACCACACCTCAAATATTGTGTTCAGTTTTGGACCTCATTAAAAGAAGGATATTTCTCAAGTGTTTGCAGAGAAAAGCAACAAAGCTGAAGAGACTAGAAAACAAGACTTACAAGGAGTGGCTGAGGGAACCAGTGTTTAGTCTGGAGAAAAGGAGGCTAAGTAGAGACTTCATAACTCAACACTACTTCCTGAAAAGAGGTTGCAGCAAGGGGATTGTTGCTCTCTTCTCTCAGGTGACAAGTGGTAGGCACCACTCTCAAATTGCACCAGGGGAGGTTTAGATAGGTAAGCAGGAAGAATTCCTTCAGAGAAAGGGTGATTAGGCATTGGAACAGACTGCAAAAGGAGGTAGTGGAGTCCTCATCCATGGAGGTATTTAGGCTGTGGGCGTGGCACTAAGAGATATAGCTTAGTGATGAGACTTCGTAGGTCAGGCTGATGAGTCCAGGTTGGACCAGATGATCTTGGAAGATCTTTTCCAACATAAATGATTCTATGATATTCTATGATTCTATGATTCTATGAATGAATATCAGTTCTAGATAATTCATTATGCCAGTATTTAGGAGATTCAAAACGCCTTCCCAAACATAGAATTATAGAGTGGTGTGGATTGGAAGGGACCTTAAAGATCATTTAATTCCAACACCCCTGCCACAGACAGGGACACCTTCCACTAGAAGAGGTTGCTCAAATCCCAGTCCAACTTTGCCTTAAACACTTCCAGGGATGGGGCATCCACAGCTTCTCTGCCCCACCTCTTCCACTGCCTCACCACAATCACAGTAAAGAATTTCCGCCTGACATCCAATCTAAATCCGTCCTTGCCTTCAGCTTAAAACCATTACTCCTTGTCCTGTCAATAAACACACAGAATAAGAAACCCTCTCCTGCTTTCTTGTAGCCCCCCTTTACGTACTGGAAGGCTGCAATGATGTCTCAGTGGAGCCTCCTCTTCTACAGGCTGAAAAACCCCAACTTCCTCACCCTGTGAGGTGTGGGTTGAGCCCCTTGATCATCTTTGTGGCCTTCATCTGGACTTGTCCTAATACTTCCATGTCCTTCTTGTGCTGGGAGCCCCACGGCTGAACACAGAATTCTAGGTGGGCTCTCATGAGAGCAGAGTAGAGGGAGAGAATCAGCTTCCTCACCCTGATGGCCATACTTTTGATGCAGCCCAAGCTTTCTAGGCTGCAAGTACACATTGCTGGCTCATGTTGAAATTTTCGTCGAACAACACCCAAAGGCCCTTCTCCACAGGGCTGTTCTCAATCCATTCTCCACCCAGCCTGTATTTGTGCTTGGGATTGCCCCAACCCAGATGCAGAACCTTGCACTTGGCCTTGTTGAACCTCATGAGGTTCACACAGGCCCACCTCTCAAGCCTGTCAAGGTCCTTTTGGATGACATCCCTTCCCTCCAGCATGTCAGCCACACCACACAGCTTGTCATTGACAAACTTGCTGAGGGTGCACTCAATTGCAACGTCCATGTCACCGACAAAGATGTTAAACAGTGACTGTCCCAATACTGACCTCAGAGGAATATCACTTGTTACTGATCTCCACTTGGACATGGAACTGTTGACCTCCACTTGGACATGGAACTGTTGACCTCAAATCTTTGAGAGTTAACATCAGCCAATTCCTTACCCAACAAGTGGTCCATCTGTCAAATCCATGTCTCTCCATTTTAGAGACAAGGATATCATGAAAGACATCGTCAAATGCTTTTCACAAGTCCAGGTAGATGATGTCAGTTGCTCTTCTGCTATACAGCAATGCTGTAACCCCATCATAGAAGGCCACCGGGTTTGTCAGGCAAGATCTGTCCTTAGTGAAGCCATGTCTGTCACTGGTCACCGCCTTGTTTTCCATGTACCGTAGCATAGCTTCCAGGAGGATCTGCTCCATGATCTTGCTGGGCACAGAAGTGAGACTTGACTGGCCTGTAGTTCCTTGGGTCTTCCTTTTTTCCCTTTTTAAAAATGAGGGTTATGCTTTCCTATATATTTGTTGAAGGCTTTGGTATATTCTCAATTTTCCATCATTTCAAAACACACATAAAATATACAGCTTACTCTGAAACTGGGTTCAAGTTCTCTTTAAAGCTTCACGGACCTTTGGATGAATCTGATTTGAGTTGTTGAGAGACCCAAACAGTAAGTACTGTATGATTTTGTTTGGACAATTTAACAGTACATTTAGTGAACATATCAAAATAAAAATGTTTGCAGTCAGCTGGCTCCTATATTCATGCATTAGGTATTGATAAACTAATAAGGGTACAAAATGATAGCTTGTAAGTGTCAGAGAGGTTCTCATTTTCAAAACAAACAAACAAATAAACAACTATAAATTTACCTGCAAAATGGATAAATTTAATTTCTACATAAGAATATTAAAACAGCATTCAACACATTCTTACCTGTGCACACATTTTCAATATCTGTCTTTTAGAGATCCATAAGAATCAGGAAAGATGCAATTGTACCTTTCTAACTACTTCAAACCTATCCTCTTGAGCTACTTTATCTTCTTCAGATGAGACACTGGTAGAATTGTGTAATCATGTGTTAGGGCTCTAACTGGGGCTCTGAAGACATTTCTGCACCCAGCCTGGGTTCTTCATGTTGTGATCTCCCACTGTCAGCTCTTGCACCACAAAACCATATGGGTTTCCTGCAAACAAGACCTTGCTTGCCTGAGGAAAATGGAGATGGAAAGAATGGGCATGTGAGCCTGATACAAAGCCTACTAAAGTTCAAATGTGTCTTAAAAAAGGGACTGCATTTGGCTTTGGCTGAGCTGTTACGTTATGACCAGTGTCACTGACAGCTGTGTCTGTTTAAAAAGACAACGTATTCCTTTGCAATGACAACACGATATGTGCAGAAACTTACTGAGGAGCATAATGACAGGTACAAAATAAAAAGGCTACAAATGATCTAATTATTGTCAATATGTGCCTAAAATCTCTTGTTCCATACATAAATATTTTTCCTCAATAATAAAAATCTTGACTAAAAAAAGCAAAAGTAAGCAACACTTTTATTTGGAAATTCAATGGAAAAATGTAAAGCATTAACGTTAGATGCAAATCATTCTTACTGTCTTCTGTACTAAAGGCTCCTTCAGTTGTCTTTAATATATTTGACACAATAAATCAGATTGTGAACACATAAAATTTAAACAGATCTGCTTCTTACCCCAGAAATGTTTAATTAATAGTGTTGCCCTGTGTGGTTATACCTTGACAGTGTTGCCCTGAGTGGTTATAGCTTGAAAAGGACAGCAAACTGCAGTCTGATCCTGAAATCTCTTTCTGTTTTCAAGATGAACATATTTTGCACAAAGAATTCTCATTTGTTGTATTGAAGATCTTAAATCTTTTGTTACAGAATGTTCTTCTGCAGTAGCACTTCTTACAAGTGACTAAATAAGTTTAATAAGGCACTCACTAGTAAAGGCTTAATGAGAAGTGACTAATGTAGGTGACTAAATGAAACTCATAAACATGTCAGATAACCATCAAAAGCTATTTTAAATGTCCTGAATGCTGTACTGATTACATCCACATCCAAATCTTACTAAGACTTTTTTTTTTTCATAGCCAATTTAACATATTTTTAAAGAAAATTGCAGACATATAATGCAAAAATTACAACCATTATGGTGCACACACAGGCACTGAAAACAATGACTTGATAATAAATCAGTAGCACTTTTTTTTCCCTGATGGATATTAAAAATTAGCTTGAAATTACATAGATTTTATACAACTTCTTCATAATAATAAAAATAATAATAGTGATAAACATTTTGGCCAAGGACATTATATTAACATTACTTAAGGAAAAATAAATTATTATAGCTTTGGTTCACTTACTGAACTTTCCAAATTCTCTAACACTTAAACTAACACTTTATTTCCCTTAAGACTGTCACAATATTTTTTCTTCAATGTCACAAGGTCAAAAATTACTATATCTCTTGCGATAGTTGTAGAAAAAGGCAAGGTACAGCAAAAGACAGCCTAACTTTTAGGTTTTATACTTTACTATGTGTCTTATTAGTCCTTAGAAGGTGAGTATCTCAAGAGATTTCAGTTTTCAGGTGATATATAGTCATAAAATTGCAAAAATGCTGCCAGGGAAGAAGCTTACCTAAGATGAGACTTTTCCTTTCATCCTGTCTTTGTAATAAATAAAGTAGTGTATTTTATTTATGTTACAATTTGTTTTATATAAAGTGAAGAGGAGCCAAGCTTATGAGACAGCAGAGGGATTAACATCTTTGAATTTAACCATAGTCTCAAAATATACATAACACTTGATAAGCAATGGAGTACCTGAATATTTCCAAACTAAAAATGGACTAAATTATCTATCTCAAATAGTTCTGAATTATAAATAATCAAAAGTTTTTCTATTACAATATTTCATCCATGTTTGAGACAAAATTGTTCTGAGAATTCATTGTTTTCCACTGGGAGCTTTTTTTTTCCTTCGGTTCTACTAAAAATATTATGTACCTGAAATTATATGAAAGTAAGTATAATAACATAATATTACTAAAATTAAGTGTATATAATTGACTTTGTATTGATTTCTTCATTTTTCGTGCTGTTTTGAGAACCATTTTAGGTGACCTTGTAGTTTTGTTCTAGTTTCCCATATTTATTTGATAGAGATCAAATAAAATTAAAATAGATTAATCATTTGCTGGAAGACAGACTGTACTGGGGTAGGTGGCATGATTTTGGTTAGCAGGGGAATGGGAGGCTGTAGAGAAGCCTCTGCAAGAAGAGGCTGGGGCTACATAGCTGGTTCCAGCCAGCTCCAACAGACCCACCGCAGGTCAGAACTGAATTCATCAGATGATCACCCTGTTGTTATCTCATTCCACCAGTTTTTTCCACCTTGTTTTCTCCGTTTGTCTCACTGAAAAAGAGAAGTGGTTGGGTGTGGATCTGGTAGCTGGCCAAGGTCAGCCCCACCACACAGAGCGAGACTTAAGACTGAAAAAGCAAAGGTGTGTTATTCGAGTGCTACTTTCAGTCCAAAGTGCTTGTGGGTAAACCTCTGATATCTCTTCATGTCTCCTTTATGTTTGAAGGAAGAGAGGAGAACTTTGTTTGCTAGGGATGTCAGTACTGCATTTTCATTATACAAATAGACACAAGTAAAATCACACAATAGGGATATATATCAGAATAGAAACTGCCTTTCTGGAACGTCTGCTTCAGGTGATTGCATGTTTAAAACACAAGCAGTACAAGTTTTATCAGATTCAGAAGCTGAATTCACTTCTACTTTACATGATAATTCACCACTGCAAAGTGCACTACTACAGAAAACAAAACTAAAAACAAAGAAAACTATACCATTAGTACTAAAACATTAAACCATCCTATTATTTTTTGACTTGTGATTGTGCACTTGTGTAGGAATATTGGCTTTCTAAGTTCTTCTTCAGCAAGGCTGTGATGATTTCGTCCTGATGGGCAGCTAAACTCCACCATACCCACTTACTCCCACTCCTCTAAGGAAGAGGGGGTGAAAATATGATCTAAAAGGGCTTAAGGGTTTAGATAACGACATGGAGATTGCTCACCAAGTACCATCACAGGCAAAATAGACTCAGCATAGGGAGATTAATATAATTTATTGCTTAAATAAAATTAAAACTACAACCAAGCTCAAAGCATCTTCTCCCCATCCACCCTCTTATATGTGCTCACCCTGAGTGGCTCAGGTGAGCGGGGAATGGGGGATGTGGTCAGTCCCTAACACTTTGTCTCTGCTGCTCTTTCATGGTCACCCTCTGACCCTGCTCCAGTGTGCGGTCTCTCCCATGGGATGCTGTCCTTCCCAAACAGATCCTGTGGGGGCTGCCCCCAGGCAGGAGATCTTCAAGAACTGCTCCCACATGGGTCTGTACCATGGGGTCCATCCCCCAGAAGCAAACTGCTTCAACATGGGTCCCCAACGGGCGGCAGCTCCCAGCAGACACCCTACTCCTGCATGGGCCCCTCTCCATGGGCTGCAGCATGGAGATCTGCTCTGCCATGGTACACAGGCTGCAGGGGACAGCCTGCTCTACCATGGGCCTCTCCACAGGCCACAGGGGACTTCTGCTCTGGCACCTGGAGCACCTCCTTCCCCTCCTTTTTCACTGACCTTGGTGTCTGAAGGGCTGTTTCTCACTCCTCTCTCTCCCAGAGGATGTTGTGCAGCAGTTTGTTTGTTTGTTTGTTTCTTTCTTTTTTTTTTTTCTTCACTTTCTTAAATCTGCTCTTGCAGAGGCTCAATCAACATCGCTCACTGGCTCAGCTCTGGCCAGCAGTGGGTCCCTTTGGATCCAGCTGGAGCTGGCTCTGATCTGACATGAGGCAGCTTCAGGCCTTCTCACAGAGGCCTGCAGCCCCTTGCTACTAAAACCTTGCCACATAAACCCAATACACAAATATTAAAGAAGGAGACCAGGTACATAGGTAAATTTTTTGTGTGTATGGTAAAGGTCCTTAAGGTAAGAAGATGGATCCTTAATGTTAAATGAAAGGAGTTTTTTGTTTCATTTTGTTTTTGTTTTTCAGGCTGCAATAAAGTGCCTTTCTGATAAATGAGGCAGAAGACCTGCAGCTCTCCTCAGCATTTTCCACTAGCAAATTTACTCTGCTTAGTACAGCAGATTGGCTTCATGGATTACTCTAGGTTTGTAACTCTTCCCATGCACTATGAAGTGTGGTTGCGCGCTAAAAACAGACTCTGGATTCTATAACGTGGAAAAACATATGAACAGCAGAAATTGCAATGCCAGGCATCTCAAGACTTATCTCCTGTCTCAAACGTTTTATTATCTAATAGAAAATGGGTGACAGTCTGGAATGATGGTCCTATCATTTCTCATTGGTTCTGTGTAACGCAGGAGCAGAGGGTGTGGGGGGAGCTGCCGCCTGTGGGGGACCCACATTGGAGCAGCTTGCTCCTGATGGAAGGACCCTGTGGTACAGACCCACAGTGGAGCAGTTCTTGAAGAGCTGTTTCCTGTGGGAAGCCCGTGCAGGGTCAGTTTGGAAAGGACGGCATCCCGTGGGAGAGACCCCACATTGTAGCAGGGTCAGAGAGTAATTGAAGGAGCAGCAGAGACAAAGTGTTAGGGACTGACCGCAGCCCCCATTCCCCATTTTAGAAGAGGACATATGAGGGGAAGGTGTTTTTAGCTTGTTTTTAGTTTCTCACTATTCTAGCTTGTTAGTAATAGGCAATAAATTGCATTCTCTCTCTATGCTGAGTCTGTTTTGCCTGTGATGATAATTATTTGGTGATTTCCCTATCCTTATCTCAGCCCTTGAGCCCTTTCCATTGTATTTTCTCCCCTTTTTCCTTTGACAAGGGGGAATGAGAGAGCAGTTATGGTGGAGTTCCACAACCACCAGATATCCAGTGTAGTTCCACCAAGAAATTAGTCCAATTAGTTTTTCTAATTAAACATACATAAAAGAAAAACAAAACAAAAACAAAAAGAAACAAACAACAACAAAAAAAACAAGCTTGCATGTAAAAGAATAGCATATTAAAACAAATAGAAACATATTACAAGATCCAAAATTACATTTGATGTAATTGCCTAGGGATCTAAAAACCTGAGGTTTTTATGCTCGTTAAGCCAGGCAGGACTAAGTCCCTTCGGTATCTTGTAGAGTTTAGAAGGGTGCTTAAGACACAATTCATTTACCCAGGTTTTAGAAAACCAGAAGCTGAATATTTGATTCTAAGTCGATTCCCAGGTGCTTCATTTCCAGACATTCACAAGGAAAAGGCACATTTAGATGGAAACATTTCTAGTCCTGAAAAAAAAGGTGTCTCAGGTATACCAGAATAATTGCCTTCTGACTTGTTACATGAATACAGTGAAAGCTGCAGGAGACTAGATTTAGTGTCAAACTTCAAAGTGACAAAATGATTTCACTATAATGTCCAAAGAAAAATCGATAACCTAGTAATCATTTTGCTCTACTTTATTTTAAAACTCACAATACATAAATCATATTACGTAAACAGAGAAGCAAGATTTTAATTTCATGGTAAAATCAGTCAGTGTTCAAAGACAAAATATTTCTCTAAATGCTACTTTTCTTGTCATAAGTGATGAAAAATAATATGTAATTTTAAATATTTCTGTTTTTCATGGAGACAAGGGTTCTTTTTACTTTAGTTTTAAATTTTCACCATGAAGCAGCAATGATTTTGTCATACAAGCTTTTTTTTTTTTTTTCCTATACTATACGGTTATAGCCCATGTTAATGAAATATTTCAGTGTTTCTTCTTACGGTGAATGGGGGAAAATCATTGTGACACACATGGAAATGTTATATACTGAGAAAAATACCCATCTGGGAAATCTATCCTATGGAAGTGTTAAGAAACACATGCTTATATGTCATAATGATAAAAAGTAATTGTTACTTTTCAGTCAGTATTTTAATTAATAAACATTTAATGGAAAGGTAATTATTTCTCAGGAAATTTTTATTTAAGGAAAAAAAATCTTAAATGATTTTTGACAAATTGCTCTGTTTTCAGTGTTTTTCTGACATACCTGTTAGTATTGATTATATAATTATATTACATATTGTCAAAGAGCAGCTGTCTTTCATTATTTGGAATGATCCTGGTGTTCATTTTCACACTTTTAAATATTGGCTTGATGAAAAATTATATTAAAAACAAACATACAAACAAAACCCCAAAACATTGCAAATGTTTTGCAATGATTTTTCACTACAGAAAATACACCGTAGATTAACATACATTTGAAACACGATATTTTCTATATTTTATTTCACAGCGCTATGACTGCATATATTTAGTTGTGACATTAGAAAGTATATTTGTTTTAAATTTATACTTTAAAATACAGCAAAATATTATCTAAGCAAAATAGTATCTAAGATACTATTTTCAAATACACCACAGTCAAAAAGGCTTTTCTCTTTTAAATGTCTGTAATGTGGTGTTGCAGAAAAAAAATAATAAAAAAGCTTTTTGTAAACATAATTTCACCTGTTGTAATTGGCATAGTGACTGTTCTGAAAAAGAAATTTGATCATGAGGAGTATGTATGTACTCATACAGAATGTTACATTTGTCAGCCTATATCCAGCCTTCAAAGTATGGCAATTTTCCATTCAGATAACAAAGAATAGTTGCTATTTTTAAGTAGTATTTGTGGTCTCGTCACTTATGCACACAGGTGTTTAATTTCTGAGAAAATATCTTCTTAAAAGTAAGTATGTAAAAAGACTTACAAATACAAATATAAAATATAATAAAGAACAGTGCATCTTTGAGGTTATGTATACAGATCTAGCATTTTCATGAATCTTTTTCCAAATAAGAACTTGCTTATCTACTTATCCTTTTACAGGACATTGATTCTTTTTGCTGCAGCACTTTCATCTTTCATTTATAAAGAAAGGCAATATATGTGTAATCCTTTAGAGTGCTTTCAGAATTACAAAAAAAAAAAAAAAAAGAAAAAAAAAGAAGGAAAGGTCCTTGTATTCTTAAAAGAGAACCACAGAAAGTTTGTCCTTGTCTTCACATTGACAGATGTCAGCTTGTAGCCAAGTCTATTTAATTTTAACAAGTTTTGCTTCTTATTTAGGGGGGAAGAGAGGGAAGTGTTGGAAGAAACCATAAGCTGAATCACTGCTGTTAAAAAAAGAAATCTAACACACAATAGAAATCTGTTATAAAAGGAGATCTTACTGAGAGAAAAAGATTTTTTTTTTTTTCATGAAGAAGAGATAATGCAAAGCTTTAATCTTTCTAAAGGCTTTCTACAGATATGAAAGTGTGTTACATTTTGTGTTGGTTTTTGTACTAAAACTGGCAGGTGGCTGGAAGAGGACTCGGGAGAGGTTAACATCTGTCTTTTCATAGTTTGAAGAATTCAGGTTTCATCTTTAACTCATTTTAACTCTTAGAATTCTGACGGTATTTAAATCCCCTTTATATTATATATATATATATATATTTGTTATATATATTGTATGTATATTGTGTATATATGTGTGTGTATATATATAAATATATGTTAATATATTTATTTCTATTTCCTTCTTCCATTTAACTGATCCCTGTTCAAGTTAATTAATGATTTAAAGGATTTAAAGGCAGAATATAATTTTCAGTTCTGATGGTAAAATTTCCCTCATTATATCTGTCTGGACCTCTGGATATATATATATATTACATATATATGTGTGTGTGTGTATATTTTTCCTGTGAAATATAAAAGAAACTGAGCTGAAGATTCTAGAGAGTTGTTAAGTAGCTTTTTTGGTTTTTGTTTTTTGTTTTTTTTTTCCTAATTACTGTTAAGAATATCTAAGTTTTTAAACTGGAGAAAATTCTAAGAAAAAGCTTCTCTCCATAAAATGTAATTTAGTTACATGGTTTACATTTATACACCAATCTCATTACTGTACATAAAAGACTGTATGTTTATATCTATATGTATATGTGTGTACCTTTAACATATATGTACTATAGTATGCTTATACTATATATATGTATCCTATTCGTACACGGTATACTACATCTACTATATATACACACACTGTATTCATACTCTTATCTGTATATACACTATACTATATTACGTGTATGTGTGTGTAAATTTTAGGAGATAACAGAATGTGTAGCAAAAGGTAACAGAAGGCAATCCTTAAGGTCTTAGACTATAAGAAATGATGCAAAGAAAAATCCCTCCAGACTTCCAATTTTCTACTGTCTGCAAAGTATTAAAACCTTAAGTGGAAAACATTGGCCATAAATAAATGCTCAAGTGAATGGGCAGTGGTGTATGCTTTAACTTCTTCAGCCCGAAAATATGGGAGTGCAGAAGAGGAAAGGACTGCAGAAGTGATGCTTTCCTCTGTAGCATCTTTTATTGCAGCAATGTGAATCACAATGCTGAGCTGGATGGACCACTGATTTGGGCTAGTACTGGTCATTCCTTGTGTTTGTTTGTTCTAAATACACTTCCAGAAGAAGACTAAGCACGTCTATAAGTGAATTACTAAATTAAACATTTCTGATCATGTTTTCAGGACATCTTGTCACCTAGTTTCTCTTCTTCCCACAAGGTACAAATATACCCAACTACTATGATGCTGAGTCCTGAACACACAAACACATATTAGTTGTCAGACCCTAATAAGAATAAGTATTTAAAACTGTATGCTTTTTGAAATAAAGGGATTGTATAAAAATTAAAGTTTATTCTTCTTCACTGCAAATTTTATGGACGTGACTGATATAATAAAATTACATAGAAACTTAATTATTTACATCTACAAGAAAAGAAACACAGAAACGACTGCTGAATACTATTTCCTGGATTTCATCTGGAACTTTTTGAAGAAATAATTCCCTTATGTGTCCAAAGCTAAGGGTATGTCTAGTCTACTACCTAAAAAACAGAAAGGGACCTAGCTCTGGTCCAAAGCTAAATGACACCACCTATCTCACATCTATATTGTTTAGATATAGCGTAAGCAATATGTCTTGTGGACATATCTGCTGTAAAAACCTAGTTGGAGCAGCCCAAAACATAGGCAGGAAATCAGGTAAGCAATGAAGGTGATCAGAGTTCTAGTGCTTGAGCTTCCTGGCTATGATTTATTTACTGCTGCAGTTATAGACTCAGGAATTTGCTATTTTACAGTATTGCAGGGACATAGGGAAGAAAGGCATTATAAGAAAGAAATATTTCTGTGCCAGAGGTGGTTGGGTGAGGTGGTTGGGTGCAGACAATAAAACAGTGAAGCCTAGAACTCCAACTCAGTCAACAGGTAATATATATCAGTCTTCTTGTTTAATAGTTTATGACAAAATTTCCAATCTCTTATCCCATTTTGTTTTTCTCAGTCTCAATCCACCCACCCTATATCTTTGCTTCTGCCTTTGCTTGTTTTCAGTCCCTGCTTTGTACCACATCCTTGCAAAATTACATAAAGAAACTTGGAACCTCATCAAATTCTACAAGACAAAACAATTATAGGCGTATTTTTAAAGTCAGTCACTTTATACCTGCATCTCAGACAAGGCAGAAACACACTACTAACAACACACTACCACTAATAAGACTATAAAAATCCCCACAGGGGATGGAACATAGTGGAAGTTTCACTGGAGTTTCACTGCTACACTGAAATACTAATTCATGACAACTCCATAGAGTTCATTATGGGAGTAGAAAGTGAGTGCAAAAACTGCTTCTCCCCAGTAGCAGTGGTAATTGAGATATCAATAGTTGTGAATGCACCCTTCCTTCAGATACAGGGAATATTCTTTTCATCAGCACACAAAAGAAAAGAAAAAAAAAATCAATGTGTTACACCCTTCCAGAAACCACAGTTTATACAGCTTATGCAAAAATAAAGCACTGGGCTTTTGTACCTGTCCTGTAAATTCATAGCATTTCTTGACACTTTTCACATTTAACTTTGACTGGATGACAAGTATGAACACTCTTGGTCTAAATTTATGAAACATAAAACAGTTCTCTTGTCACAACTGGAAGTGCTAAAGAAAACATCTAAACTGGGAAAGTGAGATTGTCTGGAAATGTTGACACACACACACACACACACACACACACACACAAACAAACCAACCAAACAACAACAAAAAAAACACACTATGGCTATTGTGTCTGTTTTATATCTCTCTCTTCCACATATATATTCACAGTCTCTGTATACGTAGAATTCATGAAAGCTCTCCCAAAAAAGAAGCCCTGCATTTTCAAGTGCCATTAATAAGTGTGTTTAATGTGAGCACTTAACTAAGCTCTTAGGAATTGCTGACAATATTATTAGAATCTGACTAGGTTTGTAGAAAAATCTTTGTTGACTTACAAAGGCAGACAGAAATAATCTGGTTTAAAGATAAATTAGTTATGAAGAACTAATAGTTACTAGAACTAATAATAACTAATAGTTATTAGTAAACTAGAAAAGAGCTGTCTGAAGTAAAAAGCAATTCAGTGGAAAATCTTACAATGTCTTACAAGATATGCCCTTCCATTTTGTATTTTACATCCACTGGCTACTAGCTAAAGTTAAAAAAAAATATATCTCCTTTTAATTGTACTTTTCACCATCTATTTTACTCTCCTTAACTTGCACACTCAATTTATTTCTGTTTTCACTTTTCTTCCATTAATTATTGTCTTTCAATAACACATGTTCCATTCTTTAAGTGGCCAATATCAGTTAAAGGACTTCTTATGTATAACATATATAGTCAGTTCAGGTGAACCCTTTGTAGTTCATCTGCAGTTCAGTTGGACGAAGTACGCCTCCTACGTTACCCATGAAAAACATGGTGAAGACTTCAACTTACAAAGATATAGATGTCTGTATACGAAAGGTATAAGATTTATCAGTAAAATCTTTCTGGCATTCTGTGCCTTGTTCGATCACTCTTTTCCCACATCACAAAATTGTTATACTGGCAATCATTACTAGTAAGTAACAATTAATGTCCAAATTATACTTCTATTACTCTCTCTATATCTCTACAAGTTCATAAAAATCCATTGATACTTGATCAATTACAATCCAATAAAAAAATTATTTTCTTATACTCAAAGCAAATATCATTCACATTGAAAATATACTAAAATATAATAAATAAACAAGGCATGTAAAAGAAGGCTGTAACATCAAAGAACTACATTAGGACAAGTAATCACTAGTGAGAGGACAGAAGAAGAGAAAAGATCCAATTGTGTGGTATAATCTTTTATGTGGCCAGTGAATTTTAAAGCCTCTTTGAAACTAAAGTTGACATCTTCTAGATTTCCAAGCCTGTTCTTGGGGCCTGGGCTGTATCTCCCCAGTATCACTATCATTTCAGACACATTTTGGTCCACAAAGCGATCCTAACCAGTACAAGAAAGAGGCCAATGAGAAATGCTGGAGATCCATGTGTTAGTGACACTGATTTCAGTCAATGACAAGTTACTGGTGAAATCACATTTCTGAGTTATATTACTAACTTAACTTCACAATTCCATTAATAATTTGAATCTTTTAGCTATAGAAATTGCAAACAACAACAAGAAAAAACAGACAATGTGTGTACATTTTGGAAAATATCATGTTTGATTGTGTCAGTAAGAAAGCCTATAAATGGAAACAAAACATGGACATATTACTGTTATTTCTTCTGTCATTAATATTTCTATATAAAATACCATGTAAAAAATTGCCACCAACAAGGTGAGAATTAATAAGTATATTCCATTTTTTTCCATCTTACTAGGGAAAAAAATATATATGTATATATATCAGAAAAGAAGTTATAAAAGAGACAGCAGGCATGTAAGCTAAAGCAAAGTTTAATCCCTCATCTTGAAAGACATCTTGTTTCTGTTGTTAAGTAATCAAATCTGCTGAACTAGGTTTGTTTGTTTGTTTGTTTGTTTTATTTTTTATTTTAATTTCATAGATGTGGAGGAATACATGCTACTGAGTGCTTAGGGAATATATTAAACAACGTAATATTGTACTGATAACAAATGTCCATAAACATCTCTGTAAGCAACCTCCTAAATTGACAAACATGGCCTGAGAAATTTTTTTTTCCCAAGCTGTCTATGAAATAGGTCACATACTCCAGATTTTAAATGAATAAATGCAAATGCAAATGAATAAATGCAGCACTAAAGCAGCAGAAACTAACTAAAAGAAAAAAAAAGGCAAAGCAAAACAAAACAAAACAAAAAATAAACATCTTTTAATTCTTCCAATAATTTCTTCAAGTAAAGGTCAGTGACTCAAATCGAGATGCCGAAAAAAGCTGTGAAGTAGGCCTGGATCTATGCCACCATATTCCCCATAAAAAGAAACAAACAAATAAATATATTGAGTTAATTTATTTCCTTGAATTACTTATTTGCTGATATTTTTTTTTCTATACTTCTATTAAAACTTCTGCATCCTAATTTCTGACAAATGTTGTCAAAATAATTTGTCCAGTGAAAAATATTTCCTGTATAATTTTGAACTTATGAACTGTTTAAAATTGTACTATCCCATCATTGTGCTTTACTTAAGAAGCTTGTATTCTATTTGATTTTTTCCCTGTCTTTCTCCTTATGCATTCTAAACTCTTGCTTGAAAAATTTAGCTAAAGACCTGAACACTTGTTCCCAAATTTCCTTCATTCTTTTCCTCCAAACTGGTTTGTGAGAATCAATTTCCATTTCAAAAACATTATTTTTCATATTTTATAATGTTAATCATTTTATAAAATTACCTGGTTTACTCATTTACATTGATTTCTTGTTTATAATGCACATAATCTTTCTGATTTGAGGCAGTATAATAATTCATATTTGTATTATTTAATTTTCAAATTTTAACAAATAAAAAGTTCCAGTGAACTTGAAGTACTTTATCGTGTTGATTTTGGCTGGGATAGAGTCAATCTTCTTCTTTGTGTGATGCTATTTTTTGCAGTTGTGACCAAAACAATGCTGGTTACACACTAGTGTTTTACCTTTTGCTGAGCAGTGCTTTACATGGTGCCAGTGCCTTTTCTGTTTCTCAAACCAGCCTGCTGTTGAGGATGCAAGAGGTTTGTAGGGGAGACAGTCAGAACAGGTGGCCCCAACCTAAGGGGTATTCCATGCCGTTTGACATTACGATCAACAATAAGGGCTGGGGACTATGCAGATTCTGGCATAAAAATTAACAGTCCATGATGTAACTATATCAGACAGTAATCGTATACTATAGTATAGTGGAATGGAGGACATACTGTGTTACCATGTTTAGAGTACATTATGCTTTAGAAGAAACATCTCCTAAACAGGTAGTTTGAATATCTTTATTTCAATCTATATATAAGATATATAAGATATATATAATAAGATATATAAGATATATATAATATCTTAAATTTTGTGGATTTTAGATTTTAGTCCTGTTAGATATAAAGAGCACATTCACTCATTATGAGTGCACTGTGTGAACACAGTTGATATAACACTGTAGCACAAATAATAGCAGGCTGTCCAGGAACTGTAAGCTGTATGTTAACACATTGTTGATCTTTCTCTGGCTTTTTTTTTTTTTTTTTCCCCATGTTGCAGAAAGACTGTTAAATTAGTAAATATTTTCAAAGTGGTAGGTGTTACTTCTTAGATACAGTTTTTAAAAACTTACTGTTTTTTGATCTTGAGATATATTTCCCCATAGCTACAGAATGGTTGAGCCTGGAAGGAATCTCTAGAGGTTGTCTAGTCCAACCCTCTACTGCAAACAGGGTCAACTAGAAGAGATTGCCAAAAGCCATGGCCAGTTTTGAATATCTGCAAGGACAAAGACTCTACAATATGTCTGGGCAGCTTGTTTCAGTGTTTGATTATACTCACAGTAAAATATAAATATATATATAAAAAAATATATATTCTTCTGCTTAAATGGAATTTCCTGTTTTTCAGTTTGTGCCCTATCACTGGCCACATGTGAGAAGAGACTGGTACTGTTTTTGTTATTTCAGCTATCAGAGCCATTTTTTATGCTCACATAATATCAAATATACATGATTTTGCTGTCTGATGTTTTGATTTAATTCAATGAAAAATCAATCAATCAATCACAAACATCCTAATGATAGCTGTTCCTCTTTATTCCTCAGGAGCATAGGGCATGGCCAGCATTTGAACCCAAACCTTTGGCAGGTTATTAAGCACAATGCTCTTAAGCAAATATAAAAAGTATACTGAAATGAACAAAATTATAAAATATATTAATCTCCCTTCCTCAAGTCCTTCAAAAATTTTCTGCTTTCTACAAAGGAATCATAGAATCATTAAGGTTGGAAAAGACGTTCAAGATCATCCGGTCCAACCATCACCCTGCTACCAATGTCACCCGCTAAACCATGTCCCTAGGCACCACATCCAACCTTTCCTTGAACACCCCCAGGGATGGTGACCTCACTACTTTCATGGGCAACCTGTTCCAGTGCCTGACTACTCTTTCTGAGAAGAAATGTCTCCTAATTTCCAATCTAAACCTCCCCTGGTGCAACTTGAGGCCATTGCCTCTAATCCTATCACTAGTTATTTTCAAGAAGAGGCTGACCCCCAGCTCCCCACAACTTCCTTTCAGGTAATTGTAGAGAACAAGAAGGTCTCCCCTGAGCCTCCTCTTCTCCATACTACCAGCAAGGGAACCCCAGTTCCCTCAGCTGCTCCTCACAGGACTTGTGTTCCAGTCCCTTCACCAGCTCCGTAGCCCTTCTCTGGACACGTTCCACGGCCTTGATGTCCTTCTTGCAGTGAGGAGCCCAAAACTGAACACAGCATTCGAGGTGCGGCTTCCGGATTCTCTGCACTTTTAAAAGAATGTTGTCCTACAACACATGAAATTACTTTTATTATGCATTTATTTTGTTCTTTTTCAATTTATTTTTTATTATTATTTATTTATAGATAACGCCTATTATTCATAATGATAGATATACGTATATTATATTAGGTATATATATATGAATGTAATAACTAAAAGTATCATCTCTGCCTTCATTATGCATGCCTTTTTAATATTTTCTTCATTCATCCCAAGGTCAAAGGCTGGAATCAACACTTCAGTTACATCATTCTCTGTTTAGAAAGTCTTATAACTCAAATAACCTTTTAGAAAATTTGAAGCAAACTTTTTTTTTCCTGGTTCCAGTCAACTCAATGTCTCCAATTATTCCAACTCGGCGTATTCTGTGATTCTATGGAGCTTTGTAGTAGAGATGTATGAACAAATATGGATGTGCTGACTTCACATCCATACAGAAAGTTCACGTCACAGTTTGCTAATATCAGTTTCATACATTGAATGACCTATGATCCATTAGATTCTCACACAGGTAATAGACTTCCATACTATCTATCTCAGTGTCCATACCATACTCCACGTGAGAAATTAGAGGGGAAAAGGATGACTATTTTCTACTACTTGAATTACTGCAGCTAATTAACCTATTTTCAAATGTCTCTTAAACCATAATCCAGACTGACAGAACAATTTTAATAAAGTCTAATGTGGGCTTGACGAACACACTAGTTTCCCACGGAATGAAAATGAAAATTTTTGTTTTTCACTATTTTAATTAAAACTTCATTTTAGTTTAAAGGGGGTTGGGGATGGGGGGTGGTGGGGAACAACCTCTCACAGTTTTGAAGTTGGAAGTTTGGTTCAGCACATTATTACAGGAAGGACTACAGATGAAGTTTATAACCTCATTTCCAAAATTCCAAAAGTTGAGCTTACCTTCTGGGTGAAGACTTACTCTATGCAAAACCAACAAAAACAATAAATAAAATAACATAAAATGTATTTGCAGCATAATAAAATCAAATCATATTTAGTATGAATGAAAAGACAGTGTGAATGAAATTTAGCTCTGTACCTACAATTATTAATGTTCAATGGTTAGTGGTTTTTTTTTTTCTGTATTCTACAGATAATGGATGAAATAATCAGCAATAAGAAAGTTCACTAGATTGATCTAAAAGTTATGATTAAATAATTACTGATAATTAAATTTTTAAAACATCAAATTTCACTGAATTCAAATAATTTACTTCTTTACATCTAAATATCAGTTTAGATGACAACCTTCTTGAGTTATACTTTGTGCAGTATAATTAAAATGTTTTAATTTAGCAGTTAATTATTACTAGTGTTTGAACCTGCTTGCTTTAGAAATTGTGTGAGATTTTTTGACTAGAGGGTTTTGTGTTAATTGAATATGATGGAGCTAACAGAAACAGTAGTCATAAAGGATTAAAAACTAAAAACAAAATTAATAAAGCCTGTTTATGATCAACATCAATAAGGTTAGGAGCTGGAATGGAAGCATTTATATCTAATATATTCTCAGGTTACATTTGCTGGCCAGGTTTTTTGTCAGAACACAACAAATGTGTATGATTTCTATTTTAATGAGAAAAAAAATAGCACAAAATGGTAAAATTAGTAAAGAATAAATATTCTCTAGACCTGCTCTGGTCTGTTCTATCATGGGAAACTTCAGAAGTCACTTCCACTTGTCTTGCATTTGAGAAATCCTTATTTCTTGGTTTGGACATAAAGACAGAACACACATACCTACAGAGTGAATCTGTTTTGTATAGATTGATTGTTTGTATAGATCTCCATGTCCTTGTGATGTATTGCCAAGTTGTGTTACTCCTCCTTACTGCTATAGCCATTACTAAAAAATGTGTAGCTAGGCAAACTCCTTTTTGTATGTACAGAAAGTCTCAGACAAAGGTAAAATGTGTATTTTCATTACCACACCCACATTGTGCAACCCACTTTGCAAAGTTCTAAAGTGCTATTGAAATAACAAACAAGTTATGTATTGAACATAGTTAGGATTGCCATAAAGTGAATTCCAGTAGAAAGCTAATTATTTGACTCATACCCTTAACCTACAATTCTCCTGTTGTACTATATTTCCAAAAGTTAACTGTTATTATGACTAACCGTGTTACTAACTTCTGCTTGTAATGAAATATTTAGTCATTCAAGAAGTTGAGGAAATTAAGCAATTATTCTTTCTAACATGGCATTGATAATTTCCGTAGTGAAAACTAAAATATATTTGGGAAAAAAATAAAAACAATTATTATTTATATATTTTTCAGCAGTGGATAAGCAGAATTAGGTTAAGTTTTTGTTCTGCATGCAGAAGACAGAAAATAGAGGAGAAAATAAATACTGCATAAATGGAAACAACTGGAAACCAAAACAGAAGTATGTTTAGCTGCTATTTTTAAATGAAGTCTATTGATTTGAGCTTGAACAATGATGATAAAGAAAGGATCTGCAGAAAGATTTTTCTTTTAAGAAATTAACATGCTACAACTTAGGAGGAGAAGTTAAAGCAAGTCAAGATACAAAAACAAAATGCCATACCTTGTAATCATGACCTTATTTTCTAAAGAGAACGAGTTAGGTCAGCATTAATGATTACAAAGCTAAATGATGTTTTTTAGCCTCTAAGGAAGACAGTACAGTTCAAAAATTCTTTTATCTCGACAATTCATGAACTGCAAACTTAGACGTCCTTGATTATCACAACAGAACTGATGTACTTAGGAATTACTTTATGAACTTGTTAATCAAATGCCTTTTTAAGACTGGAAGATTCAATACATTGTCTGGTAAATGATTGAGTGCTTTTTGTTCTCTAAAATGAGCAAGCCCTTAGTAAACCTCTGCTAGAATGAGAGAAGGAACAGATGTCAGACTACAACCTGACCATTAAATTGCATGCTTTCTTGAGACACTGAGTGCAAATTTCTAAAGAATTTTCAGTGGAGGAGTTGATAGAAATATATATCAATAGGAGTTCCTTTGTGTCCTCATGCAGTAATTAAAGCCATGCGAATAACTGATTTTTCCGTTCATCCACCCTGTAAAGAAAATAAATCCAATGAAAAATTGGAATGAATTATTTATTCCCCACCCCTCAAAAACAAACGAACAAACAAAGAGACAAACAAACAAAGCCAGAAAACCATTCCCTCACTCCCCAAACAAACAAAAAAAACACACACACACAAAAATGCCCTATGCTGTTTTGCGGCTGTATGAGTCTCATGTTTTTTTCATAGGAAATTTATTTCAGTCCAGGAATAGTTCAAAATGTTTGAAAGTGAACTGTTCTTGAAAATAAACATTTGTAAAACAAGTGAGGATAAAAAATACCACCACCACCGCCAAGAAAAAAAAAAAAAAAAGAAAAAACAAAACAACAAAAAAGATTCTCTGAATGTAACACACTGCATTCTAGACTGGAATCAGAATGAATTGTGGTAATTTTGTAGTTCAAACCAGGCAGTTTGTCATAGAACTAGCTGTCATTTCTTGATATGAAAAAGTAGGAAGTGGCAATTGATGCTGAGATCCACTGAGAAGTGTATTTGAACATATATTTGTGACTTTGTTGTCTATCGGTTTGTGATGGAGGAAATCATCTAGCACTGATATTACTCACCTACTTACTCACACATGAGTTCCTGTCAGGACTAATGAGAAATTTTGCTTAAGAAAGTTCTGCATCAGGTATCATACCATTCTAAGTATCAAAAACAGTGCAGAATTGTGTGAAAAGGTACTGTGAAAAGGTACAGATGATACAATTTGCTCCATCAAATTAATAAATTCAGCTCTGCTGCTAACCACTAAGCACTTTTTCAAGAGCAATTTTTCCTCATTCCAGAGATTAATGGTAATTATTTCAAAGACTACCTATTAATAAAGGTCTACTGATGAATAGGATTCCATTTACATGAGATCAACTTCAGGAGTCCTACAAAATGTAGCTGTAGTTAGTGACAACCTATATAATCTTGTTACATACAAGCATTCTGTCATGAAAAATTAGCACTTTTCATGTGCTAATCTCTACTTGTTGCCCTTTCTCTTGAGATTAGCCATAGCTAAGCTTTTGTAATCATAGACCAGTAATGTGGGCATAGTATTTTACATTTGTAATATTGCTTGCTCATTAGATCCTTCTTGTAGCTTCCTTCAGCAACTTTACAGACACACTTGTGCAGCATTGAAGTAGGCTGTCCCGGGAAGTTGTTAAGTCACTGGAAGTCTTCAAGAAATGTGTAGATTTAGAATGTAGTAACATGGTATAGTGGTGGACTTTAGTACCAGGTTAAAGGTTGGACTAGACACACAGTATCACAGTATCACAGATTTCTAGGTTGGAAGAGACCTCAAGATCATCGAGTCCAACCTCCGACCTAACACTAAGTACTCCACTAAACCATATCGCTAAGCTCTACATCTAAACGTCTTTTAAAGACCTCCAGGGATGGTGACTCCACCACCTCCCTGGGCAGCCCGTTCCAATGCTTAATAACCCTTTCGGTAAAGAAGTTCTTCCTAACATCCAACCTAAAACTCCCCTGTCGCAACTTTTGCCCATTCCCCCTCGTCCTGTCACCAGGCACGTAGGAGAACAGACCAACCCCCACCTCTTTACAGCCTCCTTTAAGGTAACTGTAGAGAGCGATAAGGTCACCCCTGAGCCTCCTCTTCTCCAGGCTGAACAAGCCCAGCTCCCTCAGCCGCTCCTCGTAAGACTTGTACTCCAGACCCCTCACCAGCTTGGTCGCCCTTCTCTGGACTCGCTCGAGCACGTCCATGTCCTTCCTGTAGCGAGGGGCCCAAAACTGAACACAGTACTCGAGGTGCGGCCTCACCAGAGCCGAGTACAGGGGCAGAATCACTTCCCTAGACAATTTTAGAGTTTTTCTTCCAACCTGAATGATTCTATGATTGTATGAAATGCTATTTTATTTTATTTTATTGTATGCGTACATTTATTTATTTAATTATATTATATATATATTGTTATATTATAATAAATATAATAATATAATTATATCATATAATATGATATTAATATATAATATAATTATTATATTATTATATATTATAATTATATGTATTATTTATTTTATTATATAATAAGAGTTTCAGATGGCATATGGCAAGCTTGAAGATACTGCAAATATTCAGTGATATGGCTCACCGATAATGTGTTAATGAAGTCATTATTATGTATGGGAAATGTCAGCTGCTGGAAAAGAGGCAACCACACAAACTAGATGATCTCCTGACGTGTGACAGTTTCCAGCATAGTATTTTGTGCCCTGTGGGATATGTTCTTCAAAGAGCTGGAGCTGAAAACAGGCTTAGGAGAATGCATCTGCTAAAGAAACTAAGAAGTAAAATAGTCTTTGATGTGGCAACAGAATAATGTTTTTCTCCATCCCTTAACTTTTCTAGTGTAAGGTGTTTATGGGTTCCTAAATTAATTTATGAGGCTAGCTAGGATTCTGTGGGAGTATAATGGTAGTCAGATGCAGAGAACTAGGTTTTGGTGAGACAGAATTCTGGTATACAGTTTGTTTGCCCTGTATATATTAATGATTCTCAGATAAATTAAATAAAAATCTGTCATTCTATAGAACATCCTTTATATTTCATCTGTTTGTATACAACTGAGACAAATGCATAAGATTGCATTACTCTGCTGTTAAGCAGCTTTGTTTTGTACTTTTAAGAACAAAACTATGTTGCAAGACCATCAGAATAATGTGATTTAGACAGACAATTTTTTGGCAAAAGAAAAAGTAAAGGGAATTTTATGAACATGGAAAGGGGAAACTTGTGAGGGGGAAAACTAACACTGTAAGTGCCATTTCTAAGGCCAATCAAAGAAGAAAAAAAAAATCTTAAAGTTGAATGCTGTTTGAAAAAAACTTGAAAGGAATTTTTCATGCATAAAAGCAGCAATGTACAACTTCAGGATATTCTTTTTTTTTTTTTTTTTCAGAAAATGAGTTACCCTTCTTATGATTAACTCCAGAAAATAAATAAATGAATGAATAAATAAGAAATTTATTTCTGTGAGGATGAAAAATTCATAATGAAATCTTCCCATAGTGAGTGAAACTAAACTGAAATCTCATTCCATCATCTGTCATTAATGCACATTGCTGATGTCATTTACATACAACAATCCCAGGAAATATGATTTCTAGAAGTAAAATGAGGTTGATGTATACAAGTTTGCTTTGCTAGCCTAATGCATATTGAATTATATGGCAATGGCTAAAAAGTGGCAGTCCTTGAGGAAAAACATGTCAGTCTTGAGATGTCTGTCAGTCAGTGAGCAACACAAAAATGTAGGCCTCATTTTGATTAGTCTGCTAATTCTTTGTCCTGGTGCAGAGTGTGTCTTTGCTGCCAAGGCTGAAGAAATTATAATACATTGTCACATTCTCCTGAAAGGTCATATTTATTTATTTATCAGAGAATCAGAAAATCATATAATCAGAGAATGGTTTGGGTTGGAAGGGACCTTAAACATCTAGTTCCAAACCACCTGCTATGGGCAGGGGTACCTTCCACTACACTAGGTTGCTCAAAGCAACATCCAACCTGGCGTTAAATACTTCCAGGGATGGGGCATCCACAACTTCTCTGGACAGCCTGTTCCAGTGCCTAACCACACTCAAAATGAAGAATTTCTTATATCTTATCTAAATCTACCCTCTTTTAGTTTAAAGATGATACTCATTTTCCTATCACTACACTCCCTGACAAAGAGTCCCTCTTCTGCTTTCTTGTAGGCCCTCTTAACATACTGGAAAGCTGCAGTGAGGTCTCCCCAGAGCCTTCTCCAGGCTGAACAGACCCAACTTTCTCAGTGTGTCTTTATAGGAGAGGTGCTCCAGCACTCTGATCATCTTCATTGCCCTCCTCTGGACTTGTTCCAACAGATCCATGTCCTTCTTGTATTGTGGGGTCTCAGAGCTGAACACACTACTTCAGGTGGGCTTTCATGAGAGTGGAGTAGAGGGGGAGAATCACCTCCCTCACCCTGCTGGTCATGCTTCTTTTAATTCAGCCAAGGATATGATTGGTTTTCTGGGCTTCATTACCAGCTTATGTGGAGATTTTCCTCCATTGGCATCCCTAAGTCCTTCTTCTCAGGGCCACTCTTAATCCGTTCTCTGCCCAGCCTGTAGTTGTGCTTAGAATAGCTCCCACCCTGATGCAGCACCTTGCACTTGGCTGTGTTGAACTTCACGAGGTTCGCACAGGCCCACCTCTCAAGCCTGTCAAGGTCCCTCTGGATGGCATCCCTTCCCTCCAGTGTGTCAACTCGCATCGCACAGCTCATCAGCTAACTTGCCAAAGGTACACTGAGTTCCACTGTCCACGTCACCGACAAAGATGTTAAACAGTGCCGGTCCCAGTACGAACCCCTGAGGAACATCACTTATCACTGTTCTCCACTTGGACTCCAAGCTGTTGACTGCAAATCTTTGAGTGTGATCATTTAGCTAGTTTCTTACCCACTGAGTGGTCCATAAAATCCATCAAATCCATGTCTCTCCAATTTAGAGAAAAGGATGTCATGTGGAACAGTGTCAAATGCCTTGCACAAGTCCAGGTAGATGATGTCAATTGCTCTTCCCTTGTCTATTTCCACAGTAAAACAAGGCCACCAAATTTGTCAGGCTTGAATTAACTTTAGTGAAGGCATGTTGGCTGTCAGCATGTTGGCAGTCACAAATCACCCCCAGTTCTATGTGTACCTTAGCATAGTCTCCAGAAGGATCTGCTCCATGATCTTGCTGGGCACAGAAGTGAGACTGACTGACCTGTAGTTCTCCAGGCCTTCCTTTTTTTTTTTTTTTTTTTTTTTTTTTTCCTTTTTGAAAATGGGGGATAAGTTTCCCCTTTTCATGTCAGTGGGAACCTCATTAGACTGCCACAGCTTTCTCAAATATGATGGATAACAGCTTAGCAACTTCATTTACCAGTTCCCTCAGGACCTGCAGAAGTAACTCATCAGATCCCATGGACTTGTGCACCTTCAGCTTGTCTCAAACCTGATCTTCTACTAAAGTGGGAGGCTCTTCATTCTCCCAGACCCTGCTGTTCTCTTCTGTAACTTGGGCAGTGTGGCTAGAGCACTTGCCAGTGAAGACTAAGGTAAAAATGTCATTTAGCAACTCAGCCTTCTCTATATCCCAGGTAACCAGGTCTCCTGTTTTCTTCTGGAGAGAGCTCACATTTTCCTTAATCTTCATTTTATTACTGATTGATTACTTGTAGAAGCTTTTCTTATCTTTGATGCGCAAATTTATTCTATTAGGGCTTTAGCTTTCCTAACCTGTTCCCTGGCTACTTGGACAAAGTCTCTGTATTCCTCCCAGGCTATCTGCCCTTGCTTCCACACTCTGTAGACTTTATTTCTGTGTTTGAGTTTGGCCAGGAACTCCTTGCTCATCCATGCTGGCCTCATGGAGTTTTTACATGACTTCCTCTATGTTGGGATGCATTGCTCCTGTGCTTGGAGGAGGTGATCCTTGAATATTAGCCAGCTTTCTTGGGTCCCTCCTCTGTTCAGGGCTTTGTCCCATGGTACTCTACCAAACAGATCAACAAAGAGGCCATGGTCTGCTCTCCCGAATTCCAGAGCTGTGAGCTTTCTGTGTGCCCTCCTTGCTGCCCTCAGGATCCTGAACTGCATCATTTCATGCTCACTGCAACCAAGGCTGCCCTTGAGTTTCATATTCACCACAGCTCTTCCTTATTGTTGAGAATGAGGTCCAGCATAACACCTCACCTTTCTGTCTATAGGTTGCCTCATCTACTTGGTCTTTCTAGCCAGGTGGCCTCTAGCAGACCCCCACTATAATGTCACCTATCTCTGTGTTCCCTTTAATCCATAAACTCTGTCGGCACCTCATTCATTACCAGGCAGGGCTCCATTCACTGCAGCTGCTCACTGACATAGAGGGCAATACCCCCTCCTTGTCTCCCCTGCCTGTCCTTCCTAAAGAGCCTGTGTCCTTGTCCTGGTTCCAGTTAGGACAGAGTTAAGTAGCTCATAGTAGCTGGTAGGGTGCTATGTTTTGGATTAGGATGAGAAGAGCGCTGATAACATGCTGATGTTTTAATTGTTGCAGAGCAGTGTTTACACCAGGCCAAGGACTTTTCGGCTTCTCGCTCTGTCCTGCCAGCGAGCAGGCTGGGGGTGCAGCAGGAGCTGGGAGGGGACAGACCCAGGACAGCTGACCCAAACTGGCCAAAGGGGTATTCCATACCATCTGATGTCATGCTAAACAATATATAGGGGTGGCTGGCCGGGGTGGGGGGGCCGGCTGCTCGGGAATAGGCTGGGCATCGGTCAGCGGGTGGTGAGCAATTGCATTGTGCATCACTTGTTTTCTTACACATTATTATTGTTAATACTATTACCATTATCACTATTATTATTATTATTGTTATTATTATTTTCCTGTCTTAATAAACTGTCTTTATCTCAACTCACAGGCTTCACTTTCCCGTTTCTCTCCCCCATCTCCCAGAGAGGGAGGGGGGAGGGTGAGCGAACGGCTGTGTGGTGTTTAGCTGCCAGCCGGGTTAAACCACAACAGTCCTTCCCTTCCAACATCCCAGTCACAGAAGCCATCCCACCATGTCTCTGTGAAGCCGATAAAATTATGGCCCTGCAGACATGCACTTATCTCTATTTCTTTATTCCCAATGCTATGTGTGTTTGCATATAGGCAAGCTGGCCCCCAATGAAGCTGACTTACTGGCTAGAGTGGCTGGAATTCCTTTGTGCTGCTCTTCAGGTATCCTGCTGCTGACCTGTGATCCTTCTCCAAGCTCTGGGCGTATATCACTGGTACTGGCATCAACCTGTTAGGAGTGGGATGGGTTGAGGTTCCCTTCCCTCGCCATATTTACAATAAAGCTTTTACAGTCACATACAGCCTTGGGAAAGAACAGAAAGCTTTCATTTTGGCCAGTGGAAGTTAAAAATAACACTCATATGCTTCAGGCTGTAGGTAGAAGTGTTTGAATATTTTTACATTGATCAAAAGGGTTATAGTAAACTGTGTAATTCAAAATAATGCATAGCAATCTGCATGCTTTTTTGATGAAGAACAAATAATTATAAAGTTCAATCTTGTTCCATAGGAAATTTAATAATTTAATACATTAGAGCTGACAAACTGTAAAGAAAAGTCCAAGACAGGGAGAAAAGTTTGGTAATATACCGGTAACAACTTTTTATTAAAAAATAAAAAAAAAAGGGAGAAAAAAGGTGAAAAAAAAAGAGTTTGTTATTTCTAAGATTTGAACTGTAATTCTAGTGTTCTTAATAACCTGATACACTGTTCCTCCTGCTGCTGCTGTCACAGTAATAAGTGACCAGCAATTTTGGTCTGTGATTACTGGAACAGGTTGCCCTCTCAGGGCTGTGGATGCCCCATCCCTGGAAGTGTTTAAGGCCAGGTTGTATGGGGCTTTGAGCAACATGGTCTAGTGGAAGTTGTCCCTTCCCATGGCAGGGGGGTTGGAATTCGATGATTTTTATGGTCCCTTCCAACCCAAACTGTTTTATGATTCTGTGTTTCTGTGATTCTGTGATGATTGCTCTCTGTGGAAGTAAAATACCTAGACCTCCAGTTTGTGTATGTCTATCTATTATTATTCTGAGAGCTGTCTGAAGCAAAAAGAGAAGCCTGTGAAAAGCAGGGAAAAGAATAGATTTTCTTACTTTGCCGTTATGTGAACACAAGGGTGGTTTGACTTATTTATATCAATACCATATTTTCCGAGGCATAATGGATGTGTAGTCCTGTTTGTTTGTTTTCTTTAGAGACATGGGGCTCAAAATGTGCTTTAGGAGGTATTTATTAGTTCTTTCCTTTTCTGCACTGGAGGAGTTGCAGGTTACTTTCTGGAACTCAATAAAGTGGAATAGCACATTATATATAAATATTGCTTTAAAAATAAGATAAAATTAACAAGAAAAATATGGATAGCAAGTAAATCTTACTTGTCCAACAGTATATTATTTGTCCAACAGTATATTATTTGTCCATCGGTATATTATATCCTTTTTTGGTTATTCATGTGAACAATGTCAACTTCTATATTAATTCTCTTGTACATCTGCTACAAGTTAATAATATGTTTCTTCATGTAGTAATTCCTAGGACAGTGACATATTGTCATACAAAATGAGGTAGACTCAAATAATTTGGCAGAATACAATAGTATTGTTTTATTACTTTAATTTAAATCATAAATGAACATTGCATTTCTCAATCAGATGTCTTTGCTGTTGAAAAAATTCAGATCTAGAGAATCTGCAACTGAAAATATACAGCTCTTTGCCCAAAAGAAACAGTACTTATTAACTTCTCAAAGTATTTTGGACAACATCTTTTACTTTTGTTCTGTGACCTTTCAACAGCATGCCCCAAAATCCAATTTCTAACTATTCCAGTTTCTGTTAAATTTGTCCTTATCCTGATAGCTAAATATTGAAGTGTTTATTTTAGAAAGATTTGTATTTCAGTCAATTTTGCTATTATTTAAAGTGAAATAAGTGGCTGAGATTGCAAGCAGGGAAGCTGGAAAAAAAAATTAAAATTGACAAATATTTTATGAACTTTTAAAACCAAATAATACTTACTTTAACAAGTATCGCCATGCACACTATCAATATGGTTTAGTTTTGTACGTACAAGTATGTGTTTCTGAATTCTACTCTCTAGGGCAATGAAATACTTGAAAGACTTGACTACACGTCTATCTCTCATGTCAGATATTTGACCCTGTGTGCACACCTACCATTTCTGTGCATTAGCTTTACATCTGTAAAAGGGAAATAATAGCACTGTTTTAGCTGCTAGGTCACTAGGTAGATCTATATAAAAATAACCATTAATGTGTTTTTCTGATACATAATATAACATTAGATATGCAGATGAATTTTTTTTTTGATATTGAAAATCAAAGAATTTTTCAAGATAGAACACTGTTGGAAGGCTAACGGAATTTTTTTTTTTCTTGTTTTAGAAGAGATGCAGTGAAGGTCCTGGCACTGATGAATTAAATTGAATTACCTGTAATGTCTGTTCCAAGTGAGAAGCTGCAATATGTTGTGAAGAAACTCTCCAAGCAAAATACTTTGTCTGGACTTCAGTGTCCTTTGAATGTCCAGCTATATGAAGGCCTATTAAAAACAACATTTTTAAAAAGAGCTTATGAATATTCACCATAAAAGTGACCTCTAAATCTATTTGTGGATGAAAGAGAATACCATTTATATGGAACTAAGAACTTATTGACAGCCCAATTAATGTTTTAACAGCCTAATCTAAATACAATAGTTATTATTAGTTCTGTTAAAATAACAACATATCACTCATAATCCTAACTAATAAATAAAAATCACATTGTTAACCTCATATTATTATAAATGAAAAACTGTTAATATCAAGTCCTTTTTATTATGCATTAAAGCCAGATTAAGCCAAAGCAAGTGCAGGAAAGCCTGCATTGCCAGGTCAATACAAATCATATTTACTAGGCTATAACAAAATCATATTTAGTAGGCTATGATTAAAACTATGTGGATCTATTTTTCATACTTGCAAGCTTATTTATGTCATCATGTGTCTGGGCAATCATTTATCCAATTTTCATGTCCAGATGCCCATTTTTGAAAACGTATTCAGCTTGCTTTCAGCAGAATTTGCATCTGATGCTTTTATTTATTAATATGAATTTGAATTAAAAATTGAGAGAAATGTAATTAATTTGAAAGAAAAGAAACTCAATGGGAGGTTGAAAGACTGTAAAATTTAAGTAGTATAAAGAAATGCACATAATTGTATTCTGTAGACAATGTTGACAGAACACATAGTCTGCTTTCACCTGTGCAAATCAAAAATATCATATTCCCTTACAAGAAAGTCACTAGACCTTTTGTGATACAGAGCATAATAATAATAATTAAATAAATACAATACAATACAAAAATAAAAATAAAAATAAAATAAAATAAAATAAAATACACAATATTATTTGAGGAAAGCCATTGGATTTAGGGAGACATTGTTGCTGTACACATAGTCTGAGTTTTAGGGAGACACACTGTCTATGTACATTGTTTCAGCTTTCAAAGAACGATGAATAAACCCCAAACAGCTTACCTTGGAATACAGGCATCTTTTCACAGTAAAATATTTCTCTTTTGTAATTATAACTTTTTTTATTTCACCAATTGTAATTTGAAGGTAGTTGCTTATGGAGTTAAATTAGGTGTCTTTAGGAACCTCATTGTCTTTTATAGGCATCTGGTAAGCAACTGTACTGAGAGATTTAAGCCTGTATATGTTCTGTTTTAGAATATGAAGTTGAACCCACCTTCACACATGCTGTGAGAATAGATGACCCAGCAACAGACTTGTGTATTTTATGAAACAGGTCTCTCTCTATATATTACTGTACTGTAATTCATAATTTATGAATGTATGACTAACTGAGTACTGTCTGGACAAAGACATGAGCCCATTTCTCAGAGTTTGAGGTGCTGTAACAAATAGCTACAGAAACATGGCTCTTCCACCTCTGTTTCCAGTATACTGAAAATTTAATTAAATAACTGGAGCAGATTCAAGGCCTCAACATCAAAGTACTTTATACAACAAGATTAAAAGGCCTTAATTCATTACAAATTAAAGATTAAATATTTTTTTTTCTTCCTTTGGATTATCTTCAAAGTAGAAAAACTTACAGACCTCAGTACATAATGGTGTCTCAGATTGGTTACATGGGGTCATATGTTGCCTGTTGCTTTTTCACATTTAGTAACTACTAATTGAAAGGATTTCTCCATAAATATTGAGGCAACCATACATTTATGGCACAGAACTCAGTATCAAAGAATCCACTTCTACTGCCAAATAACTTAGCTGTCCATACCCAAATTACTTTATCATTCATACTATATGAGTGTTTGTTTATTCCCAGACTTAATTTTTGAGTTAAATTAAAAGTTTCCAGTAAGAAAAAAAATAATATTCAATATGGCTCTTATGACTAGGTCTGACTAGCACTGCATCATGTTTATACTCTTAATCTACACAATTCTCCATTGCCCTTCAAATAATCACAGCATCTATTATTTCAGGCATTTTATGGTGAAAGAAACACACAAAATATAAGTATATAAATAGATGTGTACCATCATATCTTTGAATGATAGGACACTATGTGGGCCTTGGATTGGGATCCAGACTCAAATGGTTTGTAACATGGATGTGACCTGTCTCCTCTAGAAAGAGGTAGTATTCTTGGTTTGCAGGTGAAGAAATAGACAGTAGAGTTTACGCACTAGGCAGTGTAATTTAAATTTTTGTGCCTAATGCTGCAGCAAAAAATGAAGAAAAAAACAAACATCATAGTATCATAGAATATCCAAGACTGAAGGGACACACGAGAATCATCGAGCCCAGCTCCTGTGCCCCCAAAGGACCACCCAAAAAATCAGACCATGTGTCTGAGAGCATTGTCCAGATGCTTCTTGAACTCCACCAGGCTCAGTGCCATGACCACTGCCCTGGGGAGCCTGTTCCAGTGCCCAACCACTTTCTTGGTGAAGAACCTCTTCCTGATATCCCCTGTTGCAGCTTCAAGCCATTCATTCCCTTGTATCTTATCACTGGTCACCAGAGAGAAGAGATGAGCTCCCTCCACTCCCCCTTGTGAGGAAGCTGTAGATTGTGATGAGGTCTCCCCTCAGTCTCCTCTTCTTCAGGTTGAACAATCCAAGTGACTTCAGGTGCTCCTCATATGTCTTCCCCTCTAGATCCTTCACTATCTTTGTCGACTTCCTTTGGACACTCTCTAGCAGCTTTAAATTTTTCTTATACTGGGGAGCACAAAACTGCACACGGTACTCAAGGTGAGACCAAAACATCAGAACAATCACTTCCCTCAACCAGCTAGCAATGCCGTGCTTGATGCACCCCAGGATACGGTTGGCCCTGCTGGCTCCCAAAGCACTCTGCTGGCTCATGTTCAGCTTGCTGTCAACCAAAACCCCCAGATCCCTTTCTGTGGGGTTGCTCTCCAGCATCTTGTCTCCCAGTCTGTATGTATAGACAGGCTTGCTCCTTCCCAGGTGTGGACTAATTGCCTAAAGTAACTAGGAAAATTAAACTAATATGCACATTTTAAAGAAAATATACAGTATTGAAGAAGCTTTCAGGGTGGAGTGTAGCTGCACTACATAAGCGTTCCCTAGGCTTCCAACCTTAGATGCTATCGCACTAGGGGAACCTGGTGTGCTGACTCTAAGGAACAGTATGGAGTGTAGAGCGGAATGGAGACACCGTGGCTAGGCTCTCTGAAAAGATGGGCACTCAATTGCTCTTGTGCACACTGAGACTGATAAACTGCACATTTGGTACCCTGAGCCAACAACCTGCCATATTTTTGACAAAATGCTGTATTCTAGTGAAATTTTGCTCATTATAATATCATTATATTACCAAAACACACCTCCATCCTGAAAGCTACCCACCTCCAAGGTGCGACCACCCCTCACTGAGCATGTGCTCTAAATTTCTTGGAGCCTATAACTTTAAACGAAGGTGAGAAAACTTTTCACCAATCATAACCAAGATATGCTTGACTAGAGTCACTCAAGCTCCACCTAAAAGATAGAAAATAATATAAACTGGCTTAAGAGAAAGGGGATGTCAGGGAAGATACCATCACGAAGGATACCTTCTGACTTCTGGGATCAGTCAACAGGCTGAGCCTCTCTTACCCCCACACTGGGATGCTGTGGGTAAGATTTGAACACTTGGTTATACCAGGTGTCTCTGCAGAAACTTAGAAATATCTCTAGAGTCTTTGTGCCTTTTAAAACGTTAATAGCCAGGCTGTGTACCTGTGTATTTCATGCATGCTAGCTTGCTTTTGCAGACAGTGAATTTATTGACAGCAATCCAAAGAACCTGTGTACCTGTTGCTGTAATAAATTGCACTTAATTGCATTGTTCCTAGCTGTGATATTTCTCATTGAACATGACTGGGGTGAGGCTGTGTTACGCTGTTGGTGAATCTGTGACCGTGATAGTTCAGTACCCTGAATCTGACCGGAGCCATATCAGTTAATATTTTATTGGTGAATCTGTGACTGTGAAAATTCAGTACCCTGAATCCAACCAGACCCATAACGGTTAATCAGCTGCACCCCTTAAAGCGACACCAGGTGCCAAATCTGGCAGTTGCTTTTGTTAAAATTCATAGTGTTGGTGATTGCCCAGCTCTCTAACTTGTACAGATCTCTCTGCAAGGCCTCGCCACCCTCGATGGAGTCAACAGCTCCACCCAATTTGGTATTGTCTGTGAACTTGCTCAAAAAACCTTCAAGTCCTTCTTCCAAATAGTTTATGAAAATATTGAAGAGGACTGGCCCTAAAATGGAGCCCTGAGGAACCCAGCAAGTGACAAGTCACCATCCCGATGTAACCCCATTTATGAGAACCCTCTGGACCCAACCTGTCAACCACCTATTCACCCATTTTATGCTTTTATCTAACTGTATTCTGGTCATGTTGTCCAGTAGGATCCTATGGGAAACTGTCAAAATCTTTACCGAAATCCAGAAAGATCACATCAGCTGGTTTCCTTTGGTCAACTAGCTGGGTGATCTTGTCATAAAAGGAAATTAAGTTTGTTAGCCATGACCTTCCCCTTGTGAACACGTTGGCTCTGACCCATGACTGCATTGTCCTTTTTCAATAACTCCCAGATTAATCTCCATAATTTTACCAGGCACCGAAGTGAGACTGACAGGCCAGTAATTGCCAGGGTCTTCTTTCTTGCCCTTCTTGAAAATTGACACAACATTTGCCAGCTTTCAATCAACTGGGACCTCTCCAGATTCCCAAGACCACTGAAAAATAATTGATAGAAGTCCTGCGATTACATCTCTCTGAATACTCTGAGATGAATCCCATCAGGCCCCGTGGATTTATATGCATACAGCAAATCCCACACAAGTTCAGGGTTAACTGGGAGTTTATCATTAACCCTGAAATTATATTAAAAAAAAAGAGAGAGAGAAAAAGTAAGACCATAATATGACTGCTTGTCATTTTATCGGGACCAATTAAGAGACAATTGCTTGAGAAGTGAAAACATTCCTATATGCAAAAATGTGTTAGTGGCATTGATTTAAGTAGCTAAAATTATTTCAAATTTCCTGATTTTTTTTTCAGAACAAGCCCCCAGATAATGCAAGCCATTCTGGAGGATTGTTGTAAATTCTTTGATGTGTGTTTTCATATTTATTATTTAGAGTGATTCCTCTGTGACATGAAGACTCTTCCTATTGTTAACAAATCTGATTCTTCATTTCTTTCAGAAATTACATCAAAGCCCTTCAGGTCCTTCTAAGAATGTTTGAAAATGAGCTTCTTTGTTATGAATTTATTTCTTGATCCTTCTTTTCTTTCCCCCCACTTTTAAAGGACTGTTTGATTTGAATTAAACTGTCCCTAGGCTTAGTTTGCCAACTCATTCCCCCTCCTTTCTTTCTTTTAAACCAGCATGTTTATTTCAACACTATTTCCCTAAGGTGTCACAGTTCCATGTATAATCCATTTCTATTAATGGCAATGAAATGCTAACAAGAATGAAAGGACTGCTCAGTTTTTAAAGATTATGAACTCCTAGCTGCTGAAATGATATCTGAGCTTTCTAAATCTAAAATGAGTTTTAATATACTTAGAGTTTGTTTGTTACCTGTTGCTCTGAACACTGACTGCACTAAAATATAGTGAGTAATTCAATGATAGGTCCTCTGGTAGGAGGGAAAGCAATTCCACAGAAAATTTAACTCTATCTCATTTGTTTTTAAGGCAAACAGAATACCCAGAATCATAATTCCTAAATAATCTTCATGACCGTCAAAGCCAATGTTGGTAAAATGGAAAAAAAAGGCTACAATATTACTACTACATTAAAAGATATTTCAAATATATATTATACAAACCAAATTGCTTATTTGTAATTTATATGTAAACAGGAAAGTCAACTTTTCTTTGAATATTCACAGAATTTTGAAAGAAAATGTATAATATTGTATCACCTCACAAACAAGGTCACGTCACAAACAAGAACATAGGCAAAGCAGAGAGATTTAATGCCTTCTTGCCTCTGTCTTCAACACTGATGATGGACTTTGGGACCCCAGGGTACCCTGAGCTGGAGAAACATGACAGTGGGAATGATAAACTCCCAACTGACCCTGAAAACATGTGGGATTTGCTGGTCCACCTGGATCTATACAAGTCCATGGCTCTGGATGGGATTCATCCCAGGGTGCTCAGAGAGCTGGCTGATGTCATCACGGGACCTCTATCAATTATTTTTCAATGGTCTTGGAATTCCAGAGAGGTCCCAGCTACATCAGGCTGGCAGCCAGTCACCAGTGGGCTTCCCCAGGGCTCCATTTTAGGGCCAGTTCTTTTCAATGTTTTTGCAAATGACTTGGATGTAGGACTAGAGGGTGTTTTGAGTAAATTTGCTGATGATACTAAACCAGGTGGATCTGTTGACTCTGTTGAGGGTGGAAAGGCCTTGCAGAGAGATCTGGACAGATTGGAGAGCTGGGCAATCACCAGCTGCATAAAGTTTAACAAGAGCAAGTGCTGGGTCCTGCACCTGGGACAGGGCAACCCTGGCTATACATACAGACTGGGTGATGAGACACTGGAGAGCAGCCCTGCAGAGAGGGATCTGGGGGATTGTTTTTCCAGTGTGCCCTGGCAGCCAGTAAGGCCAACCATATCCTGGGGTGAATCAAGCACAGCATTGCTAGTCGGTTGAGGCAAGTGATTGTCCTGCTCTACTCTGCGCTGGTGTGGCCTCGCCTCCAGTACTGTGTTCAGTTTTGGGCACCAGAGTACAGAAAGGATGTGAAACTGTTGGAGAGTGTCCAGAGAAGGCCTATGAAGATGGTGAAGGGCCTAGAGGGGAAGACATACGAGGAGTGGCTGAGGTCACTTGGTCTGTTCAGCCTGGAGAAGAGGAGGCTGAGGGGAGACCTCATCATGTTCTACAGCTTCCTCAAGAGGGGGAGTGGAGGGGTAGGTGCTGATCTATTCTCCTTAGTCACCAGTGATAAGACTTGCGGGAATGGTGTCAAGCTGTGACAGGGGAGGTTCAAGCTGGATATCAGGAAAAGGTTCTTCACTGAGAGGGTTGTCGTGCACTGGAAGAGGCTCTCCAGGTACGTAGTTATGGCACCAAGACTGTTGGAGTTTAAGAAACGTTTGGACTGTGCTCTTAGTCATATGGTCTGAATTTTGGGGTAGACCTGTGTGGTGCCAGGAGCTGGTTTTGATGATCCTTATGGGTCCCTTCTAACTTGGGATATTCTGTGATTCTATGATAACATAGATATTGCTCCTTCAGACAAGACACCCTCTCTCATTTTTACATGTCAGCAAACACCGGGAAAATATTTAATGTTACAAATACCTGTGTTGTACTTTTCCCAATGACAGGATGTTAAAGTGCAAAGGACTTCCCTTCTCATATTTGTTATTCTTTTATAGTCTACCAGGTGCAAGAGAATGTCATCAACACTCTTTTTCTAGCCTTTAAAAGGTACGGTAGATACTGTTTGGATACTGTAGGTATCTAAACTCTTTTTACATTCTTCTTCTTTTTATTTTCTTTTAACATTTTTCTTTATTGAGATGTAGTATTTTGATATGTTCCATAGTAATTTAAGCCTTTATATTTCATAGGCAACTTCAGAGTCTGCTTTTTGTTTGTTTTCACACTGCTGGCTCATGTCCAGCTGGCTAGGTCCAGCACTTTTAGATCCTTTTCTGCTGGGCAAGTTTCTAGACCCACTTCCCCAGGTCTATATTGTTGCATGGGGATGTTATGAACAAAGTGTGGAACCCAGCATCCTGCCTTGTGGAATGTCATGTGGTTGGATGTGGCCCATCATCTAGCCTGTCCTGATACCCCTGCAGAGCTTCCCGTCTTCATGCAAATGAACATTCCTGTACAACTTGGTGTCATTTGTAAACTTATTGAGGGTGCATTCAATCCCCTCATCAATATAATTGATAAAGATACTAAACAAAACTGGCCACAAGATGGACCTCTGAGGAGTGCCACTTGCCGCTAGTCTCAACTTGGACATCAAGCTGTTAACTGCAGTTCTTTGAGTGTGACCATCTAGCCAATTCCTTTCCCAATGAGTGGTCGATCCATCAAATCCATATCTCTCCAATTTAGTGATAAGGATGTCATGCAGGACAGTGTCAGGTTCTTTGCACAAGTCCAGGTAGACGATGTCAGTTGCTCTTCCCTTATAAGTAATAAATTAAATGTCATCTGAATAATCTGAAAACTCTGAAAAATAAATCCAGAATATTGTGAATATACACTGTAATGCATTTGTGTTATCCCAGATATTTGTTCTGTTCTACAACAGATAATTTTTTCCTACCTGCCAAAAAAAAAAAAGTCAAACAAACAAAATTTGGTGTTTATTTTCTGTTAGAAGGCAAGTCAATTTAGCAGCAGCTACAATATCTTTTTACCATAATGTTATTTTCCCATTGCTAATGTTAATTAAGAATTTTGAAAATATTAAGTTTTTCTGTCCTTTAAAATACAATGATTCATGGAGCACATCAACTCACTCTATAATATTGCCAGACTTGTATAACCTTTACTAATCTGCCTCATTTAATTAATAATAATGTGAAAGAGATCAGTTCTACCAAAGGTCTCAAATGCATGTGATAACTGAGAACGTTAGGAATATTCACAGCTGGCATGTACTGTAATCCATCTGCCACAAGCCTAACCTGTCAGTGCTAGATGAGAGGGATGTGTCACATTATATTAGCTACCAGCAGTTACCAAGCCACTGTGATACTGGAAGATAACGTAGATTGGATTACCTGTTCCAAATACATTCACCACTACAAAAATGTAGCATCAAGAATAAGTCTGTTTTGTATGTTTTTACTTTGGAATAAAATCTAACTGGAAAAAAAAAAAAAAAAAAGAGTAGAAAAGTAATTTTGATTTCTTTTTTTTTTTTTTCAGATGAAAAAAATAAGCAGTAGTCTTCCTGATTTTTCATAATATTTAATTTCTTGATGTGCTCCTGTGCTTCAAACAACAGAGTTGAAAACTCATGCTTCTTATGCATCATTCAAGTTAATATTCATTATGAGCACAATGGCATATGAAAATGGATTTTTGTTATTCAAGTCACACATTATGGAAGAGATTTTCTGGTGCATTTACTCTGGGCATAACATTATTCCACTGAAGTTTTCTTGATACTTTTCAATGTACCTTTTAGGCTAAAAGCTTGCAGAAAATCTACGGTATTAAACATTCCTAGATGCATAGGAGATACTCCTCTTCAAGTATATGGACAGTATATAAACACACACAGCAGTGTATGAGTTTGTGGGCACATGTATGTATATATATAAAAAAGTTACCTTAAAATTATATATATATTTTTTGCTATGGTAGCAATATTTGATAGCATTTTTTGATCATTTGAATTTACCTTTGGTGTCATATTCAATTCCAAAATATTTATTGCTAAATCATTATTAATTTATTTAATTTACAGAATTGAAAATGGGGCCTGTGTAACTACAATTCATTAGAAAGTGATTCAGAATTCTTTAACAATTAGGTACAAAAAAAACAAACAAACAAACAAAAAAACAAACACCTCAATATATGTGATTGTGGGCATATATAGATACACAGAAAAAGTATGATCAAAGAATCATAGAATAGCTTGGGTTGGAAGGGACCTTGAAGATCATCTAGTTCCACTCCCCCTGCCATGGGCCGGGACGTCACCCACTAGATAAGGTTGCCCAGGGCTTTGTCCATCCTGATCTTTAACAACTCCAGGGACTGGGTGTCCACAGCTTCTCTGGGCAATCTTTTCTACTGCCTCAGCACCCTCACGATAAAGAATATCCTCCTAACCTATAATCTAAATCTTATCTCTTTTAGTTTAAAACCATTCCTCCTTGTCCTGGCATTATCTGACTGAACAAAAAGTCACTCTCAATCTTTTATAAAAGCCCCTTTTAAGTACTGAAAGGCTGCAATGAGGCAGCCTTCCCTCCAGGCTGAACATCCCCACCTCTGTCAGCCTTTCTTCATAAGAGAGATTCTCCACGCTTCTAATCAGCTTTGTGGCACTCCTCTGAACCTGTCCTAACAAGTCCACATCCTTCTTGTGCTGTGGGCCCCAGACCTGGATGCAGGACTCCAAGTGGGGCCTCACAAGGGCAGAGTAGATGGGGTCAACCACCTTCCTTGACCAACATTGGCCATGCCAATGTTGATGCTGCTCTGGATGCAGTTGGCCTTTTTTCATTTTTTAAGTATTAGATTAGTCTTATGAATCCTCTTGAGTGATTCTGACTCTAAGGAAACTACATAGAATTTTCTGTACAGCTTCATAATCCTTCCGTAGTTTGTCAGTGTAGAAATATAAGGTTCTTGCTAGCTTTAATAGTAAAGAGAAATTTGATTCCTAGTGGCACTTGACCTTTTTTATTGATCTCTTACTAAGTCATACTGTGTGAAAAATGTTCATGCAAGGGTCAGAAACATAGATAAGACTGACACTGATATTTGCTGTCTCATTTTTTGCCCCTTCAGAACATATTTGGTGAGTGTGATTGTAATGTCTGTGATGTGACATATCCTGGTGGAAGAGTTACATAATAAAGGTCCTCATCTTCTTTTCAGTCATGATACTGACTTTATATATATATTCATTGTCTGGTTTCTGGCATTTGTGAACAGTGTGACAGTGTCTAAAACCAGCTCTATGATGTTTACAAATGCGTTGTGGATTGTACAATACCTGACCTTTCTTATATTTTTAGGCATTATTTTAATATAAATAACATTTATTTAACATTTATTTATTTTATATAACTATATTTATTTTCATCTATTGGAGATAATGTTTTATCACGTTTCTTTTGAACTGCTTTAGTTCAAAAGGTATTTAAGCTTTAAAAGTTTCATTGTTTTGTTTGCAGTCTTTGTCCTTTTCATGCTGTTAGTCCTTACCTACAGAGGGACTTTTTGTTTTGAAAAGCTCCAAATCAGTGAGTCAGACACTTGTTTATTTTTAACCTTTTCTACATTTAAATATAATAGAACAGGGTCTTTATGACCTGTACTAAATAACTAAAATAATGATCTCTTTTACTCTTTTTATTCTCTTTTTCCAATAAATTCATAAAAAGCAGTATCATTATTTAGTGGTTTTATTCTTAATATTTATATTGTTAAGTGTTAAAAAATGAACTTGTTCACTAAAAGAAATAGCTAACATCCTGACCAATACTGTCTCACTTATTTTTTGTATTATTAATCAGACTACTTGTATAAGTCTATAGTGTCTTCTTTTGTGCTTAACTTGTGAAATGCCTGGGATAAGTTCATATTTTTGTTCTGTGCTGGTACTGCTCAAGGGATACCCAGACTGTGACAATGGCCCCTAGGCCATGGTAAGCTCTCATTGTCTTATATGATGGTATAGCTAGGAACATAAGGAAATAAAGCAAAGTTATAACAAACAAGCTACTTCTAATTACATATTTCCTACTCTTGCCAATTACTTATTTCCTATTCCTGGAACTCATGGGAAAGGAAATTTTATTCAGAAACCTGTACAATTGTGTATATTTCACTCAGAAGATTTCTGTGTATTTCTTTTCTCAGAAGACGTCAGATTTATCTTACCATTCACACATATGAAATACCAACTTTGTTTTAAAACGTGCTATATGTGATGAGGGATATTCTGAAATATCAACATGAAATATGTATCTTCTATAACATCTGGCAAGTAGAGAAGTCTTAAAAACATTAACTTAGTACTGAAAACATAAGTTTAGTCTCTTAAAAGGTACTTAATACCAGGCTATAAAGCCATCTGGGTGTAAGAAATGCCTCAATTAAACATACAAAGTAGTAAATAATACAGGGAATGATAGGTAGAGAACATGTGGTGAGAGATCTTTGAAGAGAAGCTTTAGTTACACTTCAGTTGTGCCCAACAATTATACAGCAAATGATTCCTAGCCTTTGTTAAAGAAAATAGGCTAGACTCCTTTATTTACCCAAGAATGTAAATAGAGAAGACCATTGGACAGATGGAAATCCTGCGGCATTTGAAAGGCTAGAAAACTCTATAGGGCTTCTAGTGATACATCTGATAATATTAATAGGGCTGGCACAAAGTAGCCTGAGTGAAAGAAATTCTAACTGCTCTCAGTATCTTAGAGAAAAACACATTTGAAAGTGTTTGTAGATTTGCCCAATATTATCAACACAAGAGTTGAAAGAAAGAAATTCATACACCACTTTTTTGTCTGTGTGACAGGAAATACAGGAGATATATGTGACAGCAATATGGGTCAGTTTACCCACTGTTTATAAAGCAGCACTTTTAGCATTTTTATAAGGTGTCAGAGAGTACCTAACAGTACCACTTAATATATGTTAGTGGACTGGATTCCCTGCTTTTTCTTTTCACTTCATGAATTTTCATGAAATTTCACAAATGTTTTTACTCTTCAAATATTTACCAGTTCAAAAACTCAAAGTCAAAGTAAAAGGATAGATGCTGCTTAGTGGTGTACTACAACTTCTCCATTTTAATTGGAAATGACATATTGATTGATGCAAGCTCCCTGAAATTTCTGACCAGGCTCATTCATAAGTTTTAGAAACTCTGGGAAGACTTTCATTTGATAGAAACAGTACACATATCTACTTTTACACATATCTACTTTTGAGATAAACAGGTAACTTTAGTCCATTTAAGTTTCATCACACAACTTTCAGGTAGTTCTAAAAAGAAATTAGTACCTTTTTTTTTTTTTTTTAAGTAGAAATAATACATAACTGAAATTACTTTGCTTACATTTTTATCTTCACAGTACTTGTTTTCCCCTGTCTTTATCAATATTTGTTTTTGTTTTTGTTTTTTTTTCAATTCTGTGGTACATTAGGTTCTTTAATCTGAAGTAGTGTAAGTTACCTTCCCGTTTCACACTGTCAAACTCCTGAGGCTTGTAATACAAATGGGAAATGCATGAAGAGTTCTTTATTTACTAAAAATAATAAATAGAATTAATAACATATAATATTATATGTGAACATTAGAGATCAAGAGGAAGCTTTTGAAATGTGGTTGAACTATAGCATACCAGTCAGTTTTTATTCTCAAAGTAATCTTTAAGAAAATTTTTAATGAGCAACTTTATGATATTTACATTTGCAGTCAAATTCCTCTAGGACTTAAGCTATTTGTGCTAGCTGTCTATGCTTTCTCTACTATTAATAGAAGGAGACAATCACCCACAGAATGGAATTATTCCTATTTCAAATACCTATTCAGGTATCTAAGATATCCATTTTAATGTTAGGAGAAATTATATAAATAGAGACTTTGCATCTTGGCAGGGAAAAAATAGCAAGGAGAAAATGAAAAGTTTTTCATCATTTTATGAAGAAAAGATATATAAGATTTTTTTGTTATTGCACTTATATAGCATATAGATGCTGTATCTGTAACAGTAAATTCAACAGATTGAAGAAATTTCCTCCAGTATTGAAAAATAATCATCTATACTAGTAAATTGTAAGAATGATCTTTTATACATTTTTAGCCTGCTCTGTCTGACACTTTCAAATATAAATTAAAATTTTCAAATTAAAAGTGGTTTTCGTATGAGCATGGGCCACTAAATTTTCCATTTACTTGAAAAGCTAGGGATGTGCCAGTTTGGTGCAGTGTTTATTACAGAGTCCTCCAGCACTATCCTGCCTGTTTCACCTCTGCACAAACCTCTCTGTGCTCTCACTCCACACCACAGGTCATGTCAAATGCATTATGCGTGCCACAAAAGCTCAGCTCCCTTGGACTCCAAAGGAGTTCTTTTGTTCATTGTTGATGGTGGTTTGATGTTGTTGTTTTCTTATTATTATTTATTTTTTTATGGTAGAATATGTCTGGTTTCATACCCTAGTTATCTAGGACATAGAATCAGAGAAATGGAATAATTCATGTTGCACCTGATTAATTAATTATTTAGTATTCTATAATTCAGTACAACATAAAAAGTTCTCTAATTCAATCTCCTGCTCAAAGCAGGTCCAGCTCTGAGGTCAGTCCTGGATGCTCAGGGATTTCTCCTGAGTATCAGGGTGGACTGTCCTTGCATTTGGTGGACATTTGGTGGACATTCTGTGATTTCAGAAAATTGTTATTGCAACATATGTCAGGTATATACAGTCCATTGAAGGAACTGGGGTGTGTGATCCAGAGACTTACTGGATTTTTCAAAGATTTTTCCTTATCTTGATTTGATAATCTGTAACAAACTCCCACCATGCTATTCATGCAACATGCCACCTATTGGCCTCTCCTCTGATCCTGACTAAAAAGCTTTCAATCTGCCTGTCCTACACCCCACCCAACAGCTCTGTACATTTGACCTGCTTCTTCAGATCCTGACCCTCATCTTCCCTACCCATCTTTCCTGAAGAGCCTATTTTCATCCACTGCAGCATACCAACTGTGTTAGCTGTCACACTACATCTTAGCTATTCCAATAACGTAGTAGTATATGATCCCACGAGGTGCTCTTAGTTACTCCTGTTTGTTTCTTTGGTAGCGTGCATTTGTACATGTATATTTGAAATCGGTGTCCTTTTGCCCTGATTTGCAACTTCTGAAGTCTCTTGTTCCTGCCTCTGCAAAGTTTTCCACCTTTGCTAACCACTTCTTCACGTAACTCTTAGTTTTTATCTGCTTCCCTCACAATTCACAGTTTAAAGATCACCACACCAGCTTCACCAACCTGATGGCAGCGATTTTTTGCCATATTGGGTCAGATACAGTCTTCAAAGAGCCCCAGCTGGATTCCAATGCCCTTGACCCTTGTGTCCACAGCCAAATAATCATTCTTGATATGCCTGAGGTCACATGTTCCTAGCCTTCATCATCACAGGTATTTTCACTCTCATTTGGAAGGAGCACAGTCTCTGAATGTTCCTCCTTCTGTGCAACTAGGGGTTTGGGTTGTTGTATCTACAGGGTCTCTGTAAGGATCCTATCAATCTCTTTTTCATTTTCCTTGATGCTGCACAGTCTGCTCACCTATTCCTGCATCTGCTTAACTAGGTGGCACAGTTTCTCAGCCAGAGCACTGCTGCAGGCATGGGCACCGTCTTCATTTGCTTCAGACTCAGTGAGGGGTTCCTGGGCTCCCTGCAGCCCAAACTTTATCTGAGAAGTCTGTGATGTGCCAGGCTAGCTGCTCTTGTTGGGGCCAGGTATCATGCCCTGTGGCATAACAGCATATGTTGAGCATTCCCATGCTGCCCTCAATAGAGTTTCTGGCTCTGTTCCACATGCTCTTCTGCACAAACTGCTGTGCAAACGATTGCATCTGTGAGTTGCTCTGTTCGATGGTCACCCTCACTTTAGCCTGCAGGGGAATTGGCCAAAAGTGTACTGGGAGTGCAGATTTTGCTTTGGCTAGGTTTATCACACTACCGACAACAAAACCACATGGTATGGGAAACAAAAAACAACTGCAGAGAAAGACCTTAAAATAAGGACAAATGGCATGCTGGCTCAGCTTAGTGTATTTGCTTTTATGTCTAGCTGTACTGGCTGTTTAGTGTTATGCTCCTCATTGCTCATCACCTTGGAATCAGAGAATCATAGAATCTGGGGGGGGGCGGAGCGGGGGGGGGGAGGAAGGAGTGACTTCTGGAAGTTGTCTGGTCCAACCCCCTCTGCACAGACAGTTAGTACAGGTTCTCAAGGCCCTGTCCAGTTCAGTTTCAAAGGACAGAGACTCAACAACCTCTCAACAACTACGTGCTCATGGAGAAGGAGGAGAGCACCTGCAATTCAATATCTTGTGTCCCTCCATGCCATAAGCAGGGTTAAAGAGTGCTCTACAGAAACTCCTTACCTAACAATATGTGGTTAAAGGGCCCCTTTAAATTCCCTAGGTGTGCAGCATCTGCCACATGAGACAGAGAAGAGGGGTATATTGTATAACATGCTGCTGAGTCATACTGTGGATCGGTGGGAATGCCTATAGGACATGGTCCATGTCAGGGCCTGTGCCACACAGCTTGCATTAGGGATCTGTTCGTCACATTTTAGGGTAAGGTAGATTACTCGTCTAGTCACAAGTGATGCTGTGCCAGCTGGCCTCAGTGCCAGGCATTTGATTTAATATTTTAGATGTGGCTACAGATACAAAATTCACGTGACAATTCTAAGTGTTTTCTTTTTATTGTCTGTAAATTAGTTGTATCTTTCTTCAAAGAGTGAACACTTGCTCTCATAATTTTCAATTTCCAGTCTGCAGAAACTGAATTTTCTAAAAAGATGTCATGAACAGAATATATTTTAGATGCTGAGCAGAGATTAAAATTGCAAAGGCAGAAATATTTATTTTAGACTAGGTTGTTATGAAGTTGAATTATGTGATCTATTATATCCTACTTCACCATACAGAGGAGATTGTATTTTAGTTAAAGCGCATTGTTTTAAATGGAAGAAATTCACAATGGATTTAAAGAAATACTACTTTTCAGAGAGTGGTCCATAGATGGAATATCTGAGAACCACAGAGAACACAAGTTTTTCAGCAATCAATGAATAAATCAACTTGTACTGAAGGCTACTGGTAATCTAGCAGAACTTGGCTTTGAGTATAGTCAGCTATACTGGCTAAGTGCAAGAAGGGAATTCCTCACTAAGCATACTAATTTATTCCTAGATTTGCAGTGATTTACTTCACATAGAATTGACTTTTTTGTTTCCACATATACAAGCAATGAATTATTTTGCAGTTATGTATTTAACTTTAAATCCCTGTAAATTCTTGTGGACAACTTACTTGGCAAATCGTGCCATTACATACATCTAATTCTACATTGCTGCATACCATGTTGTACTTTCTGCTTTAGAAAATACAAAATAAACCTCAAATTAAAACTTTGCAATACTCTAACAAGATATACATTATCTGTTATGATTCAACAGAAATGCCTTTTGCAAGTATATTTTCTGTTGTGGATACCGTATGCATAGAAGGAGCATAGAGCTGGCTGTGTTACACCTTAGTTGAACACGTGCTTTTCTACGACAGATTTAACAGAGCCAGTTCCTAGGTACACATACACAGGAGCATTCAGACTAAGAAAAAGGACTGGATAGTTTATATCACCTGTATACAAATATGTAATAACTATGTTAATCAAATATAGTCTACGTTTAAAGTCTTGAGGAAGAAATCTGTGGAACAACGTTTCTTTTAAGCTAGTCTGAAACCATGACTAAATCAGTAATATATACATTGATTTCAACTGCTGGCTATGTGCTTGCTGATGGTAATTCTTATCCAACATCAGACATGTCTGCTGTGTTAGAATACTTCATTATGAAGGTCTCTAGGTGGTCAATAATTGAACCAACCACTTTTTTCTTTTTCCTTTTTTTTTTTTTTTTGACCAAAAGAAGCTAAAGCGCGGTGCCCCTTTGATATTGGCTTGTCCACCTACCAGTACGTCTTCAAAGTGCCTTTTAGCACTGTTGGAGATGTAGTCTCTGTTAACAGAATTTCTCGATTTTATGAAATGTGGAAGAACTGCTCTGACAAAATAGACCAGAAGTTTTTTTTTTTTTTTTTTTTTTTTTTTTTTTTTTTTATGAAAGCTTCAGCAACTGGTATGAAGATGGTGATGGAAAATACTTTGGTTTCACTGGCTGACTATATTTTGGCATTTCTTATGAAGCTGCTATTATATATTGACAATAGCATTTACAGACCTACAAATCAAATTTATTTAATAACTTTTTAATGTTTGACAGTTTTTTGTGAAGATATAAAAAATCCTGGCACCTTTGATGAATTTTAACTGTTTGTTGATCTCAATATTCCACATTCATAATTTAGAGGAAAAAAATATTTTCCTCAAAATAAACAAAATTTGGCACATTTGTTAAAATTCAGACTAAAACTGCAACTGAAATATGCATTTGAACATCTCCCTGTTAACATTAGTGTACTGTATAATAATTTTTGTAGTGTTATTTTTCCATCATTAAAAAAGCGTTAATATGACAAAATAAAATATTCAGAAATCTGAAACACTGTAATCAAGGCTTGCCACACTAATTTTTTGCTTTGTGCATTTAAAACATTGTCTTTAATAGCTGGATAACATAGACTGACATTTATTTCTTATTACTTCAGCCATCTAAATGTTAGGTTTCTAGTTTAAAATAAATGTGTAGTTTCTCTATAATTACAAATCTAGAAAGTTACTTGTACTAGAACAGATGGAATTATTTGCCTTTATGGTATTCTCATCTCTCTTTCAGAAATTAGACTGGACTAGATATCCAGCTTTTACACGACTCATGACTAAAGCTAGTTTTTTTTTGTTTGTTTGTTTGTTTTTCTTTTTTTCCTGGAAGATCTTGAATCCTTCACAGAGTATACTAATGTTCTAAAAAGAAATCACAGTCTTATAATAAAAGAATTACTTGCAAGTAGGGTTTCTGCCTTACTTTTTGAAGTGGAACTTCATTTGGAACTTGAGTAACAAAGAGGGTGGGGGACTGCAAGAAGAGAAAAAAGTGCCTGCAATTGCTGTTTTGACAAGTGACCTAGCATGCCTTCTTGACAGTGAGAAAATTCCAGAAATAAAAATATGTACAATGTATAAAAACTATTTCTTCCATCTTAATATAAACACTGCCATTTGTTCAGCTCTCCAGATTCTACTGCCTGTATACCTTGAGGGCTCATTTCTGCTGCCCACACAGACTCTACATATTATCTGAGACACGCATGTGGGCCTGGCATATACTTGGCGGTGATTACACAACATTTATTCTGTGTGTGGTTCACTATTCTGTATTATTTCACATTTGGTGCAAACTATCTCAGGAACTGAACACTTCTGCAGCAGGAGCACAGCACTCTTATGGTACATCTTCCAGTTCAGCTTGAATTCTACATCCTATAACTCCAGACTGTCCATACAGCACAGAATATATTGATATATTGAATATATTAATATATTGATATTGCATGCTGTATGGTCAGTCTGGAGTCATAGGACTGGACAACGCTGAAAATTAATGATTGAAAATAAACCTGTGCAGTCCTATTAATATATCAAAATGGTTTCAGCTCAGCTGCCCACAACTCTTTGATGATGTTCACCTTAATTTCTCTGTTCCCTAGATCTCAAGACAGAAATAAGGGCATAATAGTATCTCTTGGCCTTACTTGTCAAATTCTATTTTAATCGAACCTAATCAGGTTTTAAAATTAATTACAATATCAAAATTTGAGCACTTTGATCTGTTACATCTTGGTCACGAAACCAAAAGTGGAGCAAGTTTGTACATCCCATTTAAAACTGAATTATGAAACAAAAAACCAACAACAACAGCAACAAACACAGACCCAGTGCAAGGACTTCTGATACTGTTGAAGAAAAAATTTGCATTTGTTTGACTGAGCTATGCACAGATGTTAATTTTACTAAATGAAATGTAATCATATGCTAGACAAAGAGGCAGGGGAACAGTAATTTGAATTTCTTTTTTATTTAAAGTAGTTATTTTTGTAGCTGGCAAACACACTGATACGCAATTAACAGTTAACAGACTTTCAATGTATATTTTATTATTATTGCACATTGTTTCTATATTTATCAGCAATCTCTCTCTACATATAAGCTTCATTACCTGCTTATAAGGTTTAAACACAGATGTTTAGAAACAAAATTTAAGAATTATTGTTATTATTTGAGTTGATGGTTTAAGCCCTATGCAGATTTTTTGTAACCAAATTACAAATAAGATTGGAAAATCATCTCTTTTTTTTTTTTTTTTTTATAATTTGATTTTATTTTAAGCTAATTGTGTTACATCTTAAGGAATGTTTATATTGGCAGAAATACACACTGACAAGCTTCAGATCTAGAAACATAGCTAATAACCCTATGCAAAAATACAAATTGTTTCTATGTTGTTGTTTTTCAATTATTACTATTATTTATTTTTAATTCTATTTATTTATTTATTTATTTCCCTGTGAATAAGGGTAGATACTTTCCCCTGGAAGTGAGCAGTTAAAAAGCTTTGAACTCTGTGGTTTTAAGGCTTCTAACAGGATTTTCTAAATATTCAAATTTAACATGCAAAGCAGGATTGCCAGCTACCACTGGCAAGAACTGTTTGGTTTCTTTGCATAAATTTTGTAAATTGGTTGTAGCATTGAAAAAGGTCAACTACTTGTAATTATATGAATTTACTGTAAATTATTCTGCAAGAATGCTGTTGTCACTCAATGTAAAATTCTATTAATTCTATAAAGTTTCTCCAGTTTCTCCAAGTGCACTTGAAATCAGAAACAATTTTTGGAGTTCACCTCCAGGAAGGGGTTTGTGATGAATGCTTAATTTATAAAGTAATCAGCCCATTTCCTCAGTTCAAAGTTTTCCTGAGGCTTATCTCAAGGGATTAATTTGGCTGGTTTGCTTGTGCAAACATAAGGAAAACAAATTTGTAATTTTTATATATTTCCCATAAAAGTGCAGAATGCCAATAAATTACTATCAGGGATTTTATCAGTAACAGACCACCTAAATGAAGATTATTCATATCACTCTGCAGCAAGTTACAGAAGGAAACATGCAGCAGGCATCAGATATGCATGCACAGGCACAGCTCTAGGAAAAAAAAAAAAAAAAAAAAAAACAAGAAGAGTTAGGGATGACCTATTTCTTAAACAGGAGACTGCTGTGCTTAGTATGACTATTACCCAATTTAATGTGTGAGTCATAGAAAGGACTTGGCCTTTACATGCTGTTTTGCTGTTGTCATGAGATCATTCATGACTGGTTATATGACACCAAAAAGTGGTATCTGCAGGAGGAATTGCTCATTGGCATCCTCCTGTTGTTCCTTTTGTCATGATGCATGGGCTCCATGTGCACATCACAGAGGAAACAATACAGCCAAGAATAAAAGATTCTAATTTTCCAAAGCCCATGATTCTATAACCCTTATTATCATGGAGCAGAGCCACACTCTCTGAGTTTTCCCACTGATTTCAATAAGATTATATAAAGAATAAGATTCTTCTCTCAAGAAAAGGAGGGAAGAACCAGTTTTCTGGGTAAAAGATCCAAGTAGAATCTTCTCCTAACAAAATCTGCATCCCTGCCCTTCATTTGTATGATTATTTTTTTTCTCTTTATTAATGGTGAAAAAACTTTGACTTATTCTGGCAAATATGAATTGCAGAGATAGCAAAAATGATTAAGAAAATCTTCTCCCACATGTAACAGCTTTAAACACATGCTAGACTGGCAGATTTGTGAGAAACATGCTTCCACCTGGATTACCACTAAAGAAAAGTAAACTAGAGGAAAAATCTGTTGCTGGGTTGCAGCTTTTCTCTTACACAGGAATAATAATGCCTTTCCACTCTTCGGCTCTGACTACTATCAGGGCTCTTATAATACCTGTAATATTTCTCTTATTTTTATTCTTAGCCTTACTTCTCACTTCTACTGCAGTGCAGAACATAAAGGTATATATGTTGGCTCTGTGCTCTGAGCCACATAGGAGGAAAACACAAATCCTCCCAGGTAAACAAATGCATACATACATACATACATACATATATATATGAAACCACATCTCATGACATTTTGCATTCTACATATTAATTTTGTTTATAGTATATGCTGCTAGTCAAGTCATTTGGAATACATAATCAAATGTAATCTTACTTGATTAGCCATACGGCCTCTAGTAGAGGGAGAAAACTGTTCTCTGGCATCTCTGGCAGTAGAAGAACAGTTGCTTCCACAAAGTGTTTTCTAAAATTTTAAAGGCTAATTCCTGAGCCGAATTCCATCTTCTTAAAGATGTGCTTTCCATGCACAGAGATTAAAATCTCCATGTCAGAGATAAAAATATCTCCATGAACATCTCTGTCTGAGAACCCTATTAGTGAATCGAGAAAAATGTCAAAACTAAGCATGACGTTAAAGAAATAGAATTCCTTCCCTTTTTGATTTTGTGTCTGTGACTTGCAATGCTCTAAGTCATTTGAATAAAGATATTTCAAATATGCATTATTTCACTCTGAGCAACTGTTTATTAAACTATGCAAAATTGGAATTTGGAAATTCAAGTTATACTGAATTTCAATTGATATGTAAATTATGCACTGACTTTGACAAAAAGTTGCACATAAATTCGTTATGAATTTGCAGAGGATCCATTAACTAAAATGAAATTGGGATAACAGGTTTTAAAAGTACTTCCAGATTAAATGTTTTAAAGTCATTTTTAGAAATTAAAAAAAAAAATATTTAAGTTTTATTAACTCTGAAAAAGACATAAAATCCTAAATTAAAGTTTGAAAAAATCAATGTTTTTGAAAAACAAAAGTTCATAAAATTAAATTTTTGTGTTCTATTTTATATCTTACATAATCTTATGCCCTAGAAAAAATAATATGATAGTCACTTGAAAATTTCAAATATTTGTAAGGGAACATGCCAAAATACAGTAAAAAATGTGCCAGACAGAAAAAACATAAGCACAATGAGACAACAGATCAGCCCTAAAAAAAATCCATTACAAAACCAAAGCTTTATGAAAGCAATAGTTACTGAAATCCGTACACAAAAAATGTCAATGCCAGCAGTGAGTAGCATACACTCAACTCAAAACAGACATCAGCAAAAATTCAGGAAAAAATATGCTAGTGGTGTCAATATTATTTATAGACAGCCATAAATGCCTCTTTTGCGCTTTCATCTACATAGAAAAAAAAAAAAAGTCAAAAGGCTGACTAAATCACTAAAATAAATGCTAGGAGAAGTGAACTGTGTCATTTCCTTTTAATTTGCCATTTCATCCTCCTGAGAAGGTTATTCTAATCAAGAGACTAAAATAAGACTAAATGCCATCCCTCTTAGTATTTGAGACATATGTGACACATTTTCTATTTAGAAAGAAACAGGCAGTCCATTTCAATGAGACAGAGTTTCCCTGAGGGAGAGGAACAGTTATCTATTAAAATAGTTGACAAAATAAAATATTAGATATCCAGAGGCAAAAGGAAGCATACACAGTGCATGCAATATGTACTCTTTTTCCCCATGCACACAATCATTTTGGCAGTGGACAGTGATGGCAGAGCCCTAACTAAAAAGTTAGAGAAAAAAGCAAGGTTCCAAGTCTGGGCAAACCGTGGTCAGATGAATTTCATGGCTATGGGTTACTCCTGGCTGTTCCTTCTAGTGACATTGAATCAGTCATTGCAGCATGATATTTCTTGTCCAGTAAGGAGAGTGTCATACACACTCAGTCAGAAATGTATTTTTATCAAGGATAACTAAAAGTTTATTTCTAAATAAGTTGTTTAAAGAGTATATGAAATATCATGAGAAATTAAATTCCTAAAATAAATCATTAAAGTACTCATGATTTCCTGCTCCCCAGGGTAGATATGAATTTCTCATTAGGTGTTATAGTTAGGATAAAAATATGATTGGTTTGGAAAGATCAGTCTTTTTAAACCTTCCTAAACCTGAACCAGAACCTAAATTTAAACATATGGGTATGTGGAGATCTTTATTCAGGCTTGTCAAATGCATATAGAAGTGTAGTTCCAGAGAAAATGTAATTATATGCCTACACTGTTAAAGATTTGCATGTTACTATAAAAGAGTTTCTTTACTCCTGTGCCTTACACTGCCTATTACCATGTTTCAGCCCAGCATCCTCAGCTATGGAGTTCATACCACTGCAATTGTATGAGAAACGTGTTATGCATTCACAAAAATACATCTTCTAACTGAAGGATTGAATTGGACACCTGCAACGGTAATCTGAGGCAGGGTATTGTGAGAATTAAAGTTGTGTTTTTGCAGTGGAAAATTCCACTAACGTTGCATATTCAGAAGTGATTGTGGAGGCAGAACAATGGCATAACAGTGAGGAGTATGTTAAGCAGATAAAGGGACAGTGGAAGGTCCCACTGTCCCAAAATAAGGAGGATAGCTAAGAAAAACAAGACAAGCAGTGGAAAATCAGTAAAAACAAAACAAACAAAAAAAAAAATCACAGGCCCTTGTGTCAAAAGAGAAGAAGGAAAAAAAAAAAAAAAAGGAAAAGGGTAAATTAACGGTTGGTCAAGTAAAATTGTACATATATTGTACAGTAATAAGCATCAAGTAGTTTGTGAACCTGTAGTACTCAGCCAATGAGGAAACAGGGGAGGAATCAAGCATCAGGTAATAGGGGATATAAGGTTATGATACATTTTTTTGCTGTGTGTTCATGTTTGCAGGACACCTGTCATTGCAATTGCAAAAAAAAAAAAAAAAATAAAAAAAGGATTTTCAGGCAAGGATTTTCACTGAAATCCTTGCCTGAGCCTGTGTTATCGGATGGAGATTTTTTCTCACAGTATATAGTATATTGAAAAATAATCTATGTGAGCAGGTGCATAGGTTTTTATGTTGCTGACAGTCCATTTTGGCCACAAGCCAAAAAAAAAAAAAATCCCAGCCTTTTAATTTTCCTCTCTGACTGATGGACCATAGTTAAAAGATTCAAAAATTCAGTCCTGTGCTCATAGAGGTCAGTGAAATGACAACCAGTAATTTCAGATGCCAGTGAATCAGGGCCTAAATTCTCTTTTGCTCCCCTGGGACAAAGTGCCATATGGCAAGCTGGCTACGCTCGCTCTTGGTCTTACCTCAGTGAAAGGAAAAAAAAATCTATGTGATCAGACATGGGTATCTGCACCTGCTCCTTTCTTTTCAGCATCACTTCAGAGTTGAAGCTGCTTTCACAGTTGCTGAATATAGGAAGTGATAGACAGAAAGGGAAATAAGAACTAGCACTATCTCTATAGTATCATCACAATAATATACATTTTATTCAAAGATTCGGAAGGAAAAATGTATGCACAGCTAGGATTTCTTGAAAATGTCAGTTCATTTGCTCGTTTGCTTTTTTTTTTTTTTCTTGCTATTATATCTGAAATGATTTATTTCTGATGTCTTTCTATTGGTTTAGTAGAATATTTTAGAATTTATGCTATTTGTATATGCTGAGTAATTAGATACTTCTTAATCCTGAAGTTACACTTTTTACTTCTGCAGTTACTAGTTTTGTCTTGCTTTGAAAAATAACATAATATTTAATGACCTTGACAGCTCATTTAATGGTTATGGGTCCATTAAAAAATATTTCAGTTTTTATTACACCTGAAGCCTCAATTTCTCATTTATATGCAAGGAGAAAGTATTGATTAGTCTTAATTTAATGAAAATAGAAAAGAGTTACAACTTTTAATTGAAATCCAGCTCTACAAGGGTTATTGTGTGTAGAACAATACAAATACATCCCATAGTATTATTTTCTGAAATGTATTACTTAAATACAGCAAATTAAACATTCTAAGGTGAGATAATGTTATCTCCTGTATAAATGTCGAACTTGATTGACACAGTATAGATTTAAATCAATATAATTAAAATTAAAAATAATAATTAAAAAAAAAATCTAGCCAGCATATGATTCAGATTCATTACGGAGTTAAAAGAATACATCACCAAATATTATATGAACTGATATAATGAAAGATGGTTATCCCACCCTTTACTTTTTGCTACACATCTCTTCCCTTCTCTTGTGAATGAATTAATTGTATTTCCAGTGGTATAAAGTGCTTTCTTTGAAGATTCATCAACTGGTTTGTTGTTATGGTTTATCTTCCCAATTATTTCCCCATTAGACCATTTTTTTTAGCTTTAAGTTACTAATCTTTCTTTGGATTTCCTTTCTACTCTTCATACTTCTCGATCTTTTTGAGAGGTACTAAACCAACACTCAGGAGATAGAGCTGATTTTCAGACATTGACACATTTTTCTGGAAGCTTTTTCAATAATTTAATCTGTTTCAAATATTCTCATGACAAACATAAAAAACTGTGGAGTGGTGTTTTTTTTCTTTTCCTTTGTTTTGTTTTGTTTTTCATCTTCAATCCTCTTGTTTTTAATATTTAAATTACAAAACCTCCAATGTAGAGATCAATGTTAACTATATATATAGCATACTCACTATACCATAACAATACACCCTGAATCTTGGTTTGGATCAGAGTTGGATCAGTACAAGTAGTTTCCAGGAACAACATGAAAATGAAACATTACTCCATCCTGAAGTACACTGATGACCATGAAGAAAACATCTATTCTGTGGTTTATGGACTCTCTCTCTCTCTCTTATTTTTTTTTTTTTTTTTAAGTATTATAAATGTTTTACTTCTTAAAGACTCAGATTTTTTGATTGGTTAGTTGGTTTGGTTTATTTCTATGCACTTAAATACTAAAGAATTTTGAAGTTGCATATAAGGTGTATGTGAAACATACATGCAGTAAACTAATCAAAATCACGTATTTTGGAATGTTTAGGTGCAAAGCAATTTCAGATTGAAAATTAAAAAAAAAATAAAGAAAATAAGAGCACAGCACTATTACAGAAAGCTTAATCTTGAAGATGTTCACAAACATAAATTTACGAAAGTGACACATAACTGAAAAGTCAAGAAAATTCTGTGAAAATACTAAAGGCTAAACAGTTCTATTTAAGTATATCCCCAGTTACGGGAGATACAGAACATGCCTGTGGCAGATTTAAGGAAGCACAATCCTCCATTATGCTTTGAGATGAGAATAGGAACATACCATTTGTTTACCACCTTGTTCCTGCTTTCATATCATTTCTTCTTCAGAGATCCCTCCCTCCAAAGCTTACCTTTGCTGTCCATTTGAGATGTAAACTTCCTTGAACTTTATCAAAGACATATGAACCAAGCATATGAAAAGTTATCCTCCATGTCTCTAATCTAAAATTTCTGAAAAGGGGAAGAAATTAAGTCATAGTTATGACAGCAAAATGTGTTCATTTACTATTCTGCTATAGTTCTGAATAATTATAATCCCTTATTAATCTGAATAATTCTTTATAACTGAATATTTTATAGTAATCTCAGTTAAAGTAACTAGAAATCAAGACAATTATTTACTCATGCCCAATACAATACCACTCTTCAATATACTTTGTGAGCAACACCACCCAGATAACAACGTTAGAAATCTCAGAAATGCCATCATTCTAAGTCAAAGAAACTTACAATAGATTTCGATTTATGCAGCAATTAAACATTTCAAAATTCAAAACCTAGACTCTTTTATAATAATTTGCTTAACTTTTTTTTTCTTTTGAAAATAAGTGAAAATAAATATTTTATGAAATTATTATTAGTAGGCTATTCAAAATTCAAGTTAACATTGAAGTACCTTATGTGTCTTTTGTCCAATTGACACATCAATGTGACTCTAGCATATCCTTTCTCTCTCCATCAGAGTATCTGTAGTGAAATTTAGGTCAGCTGTAACAAAAAGTTTCTGCTTTCCTGAGCCATAGGATCTGTTCCTTTTAGTGTGAATAATACCATGATCCCAGGAGTTGAAGAAAGTCTCTTTTTCAGGAATATAAATAAAATCAAAATACTTTGCTGATATTGCTTTATAATATCTTAATTTTATCTTCTAGAAATCTGTTTTAGTGCTTCAAAGTATAAAAGTTCTTGATGTCTACAAAAGACCTAATTAACTAATAGGCATAATTCACCCTAGTCCCAAATCTATTTGTTACCAGCAGAATTAATAATCCCCCCCCCCTTTTTTTTTTTTGATCAGCTCCACTTCATAGTCATATTAAGTATTTAACTTCAGATTCAAGTTCTCTTTGTAGATCCACAGGTGAAAAAAGTAGCACCTGAGAGAGAAAATAGGGGATTTAAAAAATAAAATTAGAACCGTGGAATCCACATACAGTGATGTGTAAGCAAAATAAATAAATACAATTGGAGATGAACTCATGCACTCTCAGAAGCATTCTGCATTCTGTAGTGGAGTATGTCCACTGTCATATTTCAGTGACGAGGCAGCTAAACTTTATCCATATTTCTAAACCGGGTGATTAGGGCACTACTAAGAAAAAAAGAAAGATGTGGGTCCAGGACATTGGCCTTAGTTTCTGAGTCACCCCCCCTCATAGAAAAAAGAATATGAATGACCAAACTATTGTGGAAAATAATAATAATAATAATAATAATAATAATAATAATAATAATAATAATAATAAAAAGGACTAAAATGAATTTTCAATGAATAATCACAATGCTTAATCAGGTATTTGTGAGATTTTAATCTTACCTTTGAGTTCACTATTGTTATCAGGATCTTACAAGTTTGAGAAACCTTGTACAATGCATGGTCTGAGATGTATTTTTGGGGAATTTAAATAACCGAATTCTACCTCTGTCTCTTTGGACACTTGGTGTCTGCACCTTGGTTACTATGTGATAGAACATCATTTAAAAGAGATTTGAGAAGCTGTTAATAATAGTTTTTCATTTCCTGGATCTGTCAATTGACTCACTTGTATGAGCTATGTAGCTGCTGAATACTTATACCTGTAACTGAAAAATCAATGGAAGATGAGATTTGAAGGAACTAGTCACTATATAGAGTTCATACATAATGCCATGTGCCCCAAAAAACAGCAGAGCATGTTGTTTTTAACTGGGTATTCAAAACTGGGAGATAGCTTGACCTTAAATCTTGGTCTTTCAATTCTTCCTTCATAAAAATGGGATGGCATTATTTTTCTTATAACAGTGTTGTATGCTAATTAATGTTTGGAAATTACATAATGTTTTAGTGGTGCATTAGTCCACAACTCTGTTTTCATAGCACTGTTCACATAATGTGTGCTGAATAAATTGTGAGATTTTAAGTTGAACAATGAGGAAAATAACAATCCATACACAGTCAAAGGTGGTCGTTAGATCACCATCTGTTCTCCATACAAAACTAAATAGAAAAAGAAAAGTATCATTGAAGTCTATACCACAATGCAAATGCCCAAGCAAGTCTGTCAATACTCTAGCTTCTGAATGACTGATGAGCTATAACAATATTTAGATTAGTATTGCATGGATGGCAGAGTTTCACAAGATGTGGTTTTGAGTGATTTGGCAAAAGAAGAAATAAAAACTATTGTTGGAATTCAGTTTGTGGTTAGACATGCAAGTCTAAGTACCTACATGGAACTGTCTACACGAGTTAGATATTTAAATTCCCACTATAGTCAACGGAGACCAGAAGATTAATTCATCTACCTAAGCATGGAGACAGTTGAGCTAACAGATATGACTGTTTCAAATCTGACACAGGAATTGTGTGGTACGAGGATGAAAACCAGTGTACCCTATGGAATGAATGGTTTCAGACAGCTGTGAGTGGGCTAGTTGAATCACAGTAGTCAGTGATTGTATCACACCTAGTTGATACAGTCACTGGAAGTTATTCCAGCTTCCCAAGCTGTCTAAATTAAAAAGCAAGAATTGGTCAACTAGGTTTGAGCATAGAATGAAATAAATCTGTACTGCTTATATTTAAAATATTCCTTTGTACAGTTTTGGCTTGACAGTTTGGGGAAATAAAAAAGGCCACCTGTTTTGGGAAAAAAGAGAAGTAATTGTATTGACATGATCTTTACCATTAACCATAATCTATTTGCTAATTGAGATATAAACTTATGTGTTCTATTCACAATCTCTTAGTGGTTCTTCAGTGAGGATGATTGTTGAATCACTTAGCTGTTGCCATGAACAATAGAAGTAAAAAGACCTGAAGATGAACTTTAGATTCCATTCTCTGCTTTCAACACTTAAACATAAAAGATCCTCCTAGTCACTATGTCACAACTGAAAGGGCGTAAGTTAGCAAATACAATCTCAGTAGAAGCAGATTTTGGAATGTATTGTTATTGCCAGGTGAATTGAGACTAATGCTATTCATATATTCATATTCTCTTGGCAAATATTTACCTAACAAAAATTATTTGAATTCTTCAGTGGCTAATAACTCACAAGACCAGGTGCACTGTACAAAAGATGACTGTAATAATAAGAGAGGAGAAGTCTATTGACTGTTTCTTTCTACTTAACATAATAATTTCTTCCAACTTCCACCTAAGCATGTTAATATAATGCTTTACAATCTCAGCAATAAGCATGAGGAAAATGTGCGGATGTCTAAAAATGCTCAGCTCTCCTGAACGATTTGGATGCTTCTTATGTATGAAGTTGCTTGAAGCTTGCCACATTTCTATTGTTTCTATATGACAGCACATAGTGTTGTTAATTAGGATAACTAAAGGGAGAGCAAGTGGGAACAAAATTCTTTGTTTGTTTGTATGTATGTTTGTTTTATGGGAAAAATTCTACTTTTAAGGTGACGAGCTCAAATCTCACTGGGGTGTGTGGAGTGTGTTGTGAATCAAAAGTTGAACACCATGAAACGATCTTTGTAGTAGTAAAGTTTACAATTTATCTTTCAGCTCCAGGGGAGAAGAATAGTATGTAGCTATCATGGGGAAAATTATGTATGTAGCCCACATGCAATCCACACTGCCTACAAACATTGAACAGTTGTGGTTTAACCCTGGTAGGCAGCTAAGTTCCACACAACTGCTCACTCACTCCCCCACGTGTGATGGGGAAAGGGACAAAACTCATGGGTTGAAATAAAGACAGATAAATAGGGAAAAGGTGTGCATGCAAGCAAAGCAAAATAAGGAATTAATTTAATACTTCACATCAGCAGGCAGATGTTTAGCCATTTACAGGAAAGCAGGACTTCATCACCTCTTAATCGTTACTTAGGAATACAAATGCTGTAACTATGAACTTCCTCCCCTCTTTCTTCTTTCTTCCATCTTTTATTGCTGAACATGATGTCATATGGTACGGAATACCTCTTTGGCCAGTCTGGGTCAGTTGTCCTGGCTGTGTCCCCTCCCAGCTTGTTGTGCACCCACAGCCTACTTGCTAGTGGGACAGTGTCATAGAGAAGGTTTTAATGCTGTGTGAGAACTGTTCAGCAATAGCTAAAACACTGTTTTGGTCATCCAAAACATAGCACAATATGAACTGCTGTGAGGGAATTAATCCCATTCAAAAACCGTATAGCAAATAACTGATTTTACATTTCTGAAAGCTGAACACTGAAAGAACGAGATTAGGCAAAAGGTTATATTTTCTCTCTTCTCTTGTTTTCTTTCTCTGAAACAATAGAGGAAAAAAAGTCCGGAGAGGAAAACATTAGCAATGGAAGCTCTTTCTTTACTTCACTCACAGAACTGAGGTCAGAAGGGTAGTAGTAAAAGCAATCTTTGTTAGCTATTTACCTTGTGGCTTTGATACCTACTCATGATGAATGTAACCTGTTTCAATTTTCTCTTCTTCTTACCCACTCAGGTGTTCTATTTTTTTGTTTGTTTGTTTGTTTGTTTTTCTTCTAGAGAGTATCATGTAAATATTTATTATGTTTATCAGAATTACCATCATCAGTCTCCATTACTGAAGGAACTTTGTAGTAAGATCTAGTCAGGAAAGCCTAGGCCATATTAACTTTTCCTATCTTATCCTATCGTGTTTATGTTTTTGATATATTGTATCCAAAGTAAAGCATCAGTTGCTTGCATTCTCCACCAGTCTATTGCACTGCAACCTGACCAATTTATGTGAATCAAAGAAATACATTCTATATTCAAAGACAAGAATTAATGGACACCTAACTGAAATCTCAAAAGTCTATTTATTGTTAGTCAGTAATATAAATTAAATTGGAAGAAAAAAAATCTTGGTGATAATCCAGTTAGAATTGCTATGCTCCAATTTCTAGTATCCACCCCTTCTTTCTGCTGTTATGCTCATCCACTGCCTCTGTGGGTCCTAAGGCTGATGACCTTAGTGAGTGTTAAACTGAATTGTCAGCATTCAGAGTCCTTTCCCAGAAGAGTATGATGATTCTTGCCCATGGGTCCACCTGGGGTTATTTTTATACATTTTCTAACACTCCCTATACAGTGATTTTTCTTCACTGCTCCACAGTTTCTCACTTTATCTGTATTTACTATACATGTTGTGTTTTACTTACTTTAAATACTTCCTTTGTTTGCTCTGTTACCTCTAAAAGAAAAGCTTCTAAGGTTACATTTCCGTAATGACGAGTAATTGGCCATTAGTGGGAAGTTGTTAACCCTCGGACCTCTGGTATCATGCCATACTTTCAAGGCCTGTGTTGTCATTGCAAGCCTGCACTTCTCTTAATCGATTTTTGTTTGGTTTTGTTTGTTTGTTTTATTTTTTGTTGTTGTTTGTTTGTTTTAATTTTAGGTCTGTGGAGAGCTCACTTTACATAGAATAACTGCTTGCATACTTCTTGTATACTATATATATAGTATATATACTGCATAAGTACCTATTAAAAAAAAAAAAAAAAGTAATAGGATACTCATCACACACACAAAGATCTATTAAAACATGTTTAGTAAGAGTTGCCTGGTCATTAAACAATGGCTGTTGCAGCCAAACAAGCTAGAACAAAGTTCCAGCCAAGAGCAGAGTAAGCCCAGGCACAAAAGAATCACCTAAGCCTAGTCCTGAGGCCTCACAGAGGTAGTACAAAGACTGCAGCCTGCTACTAGCACTAATAATATTGCAATTAACAGGACACATGGTCACAGATCTCTCTGCTCAGGCTTGTTATGCAAGCCCTTTTTCATGTACCATTTGGTAGTGCCAAAAAGCAGAAGTTGCTTTTAGGATGCTCACTATGATTTGATTGCTTCCAGTTATATTGTTATTTTTGAGTAACTTCACTGAACATTGTTCTTTAGATAATCTTTATAGCATCTTTGTTTATGTGACTGTAAAATCACTTAAATTTGGTACTGATACAAGGTAAAGCATACTGAGGATTTCTGAAGCACTCTGTTGACCTGTTCTAACACGTTCTAGTCTTTTTACCATATTTGCTTCTGGTTACCCTATTTTATTTTTTACAGATTTCCACAGGGATCTTTCATAAAATAGTAGATACTTTTGATTATTTTTAACATAAAAGTTAGTTTTGGTTTATGAATAATGATTCTCCTTTTATTTTTCCCTTTTTATTTATTTATTTTTTTTCTGATGTGATATTTATGTTTTGATTTGTTCTGCTTTCTCTTCCTGATGATTTTACTTCCTATAATTTTACTGGACTTAGAATTTAGGAATTCTCCTTTCAGTGTTTCAGTGTTTCCCTCCTGCCCCCACCCCCACCCAAATTACCTCATTTCTTGGCTTCTCCAGTTCATAATCCAAGTCAATATCCAACTGTGAAAGATAGAGGTTCACTCACACTAGCAGCCAGCAATCACTGTTTTAACATCAAGTCCAATGTATATATCACCTTCTTCTGCTTCCCACAGGGACTAAAATCTGTTCCTCAGTTTAAACTGTAATTTCTCACCAAACTGTAATTTTCATTTATTTTTGTGTTGGTTTCTTTGCTGTTTTCTGTTATAAGTTCAGTCTTTTTCAGCTTTAGTTTCAATATAGCAGTGCCAAGACTTTGTAACTTCTCATACAAGCTGCTGAGCATGCCTTTGCAATTTGGATAAATGACCTAATTTTCAAATTGATACAGATATAATTAGTGTGTACTGGATTTATTGTTATTATTGTTGGTTTTGATTTTATTTAGCCATCTGGCAGGCTCTAATGAGCAGGTTACTTGAAAACCAGGTTAAAAACATCAAGAATAATTCTATGACTCTTTTCATTGTTTTAAATAGTGGTACCTCTCATAGATTAAATTTGTCAGACTGTGGAGAAAAGAGTGATGGAACTGGTGTTTACCTGTTCCTTATGCCCCCAAAGGAACATACTGCTGTAAAAAGGACATTTTCAGGAACCTAGTCCATATGAATTAGTAATAAGAACAGAGAAAAATTCCACCCACCCAGGTATAGCTCTTGCAGCATCTTAAATCAGAAATCATATTTTTACCTTTCCTACTGAGGATATCCTACAAAGTATGAAGAAATACTCTTAAGCTAAGATATTTTTAAGCTAAGATACTTTTGGTTATAATAGACTGTTGGAATATTCTGCTGAACTTGCAGGTATAATTGTTCTCTTAGTCTCTCTCTGCTCTTTTCAGATGATTTAGCATTTCTATGCATTTAACATTCCTGGGTATCTTGACATTTGATTTATGTGTTTCAGTAGCAGACAAATGCTTCAGATATACATTAACATAAACATGTTTAATAGTGCTCACATTTGTAATTACAAGTGTCTTCAGAAGTCTAGAATAAAAAGAGATACTTTAATCAGCATTCATGCTCTAAGAAGTGTTCTAGTATTTGTGGTTATACAAAACAACAGCTGATTTTATAATCAATAATCACAGAATCATAGAATGGCCAAGGTTGGAAGAGACCTCTAGAGATCATCTAGTCCAATCCCCCTGTCAAGCAGGATCACCTAGAGCACATTGCGCAGGATAGCATCCAGGTGGGTTTTAAATATCTCCAGAGAAGGAGACTCCACAACCTCTCTTGGCAACCTGTTCCAGTGCTCTGTCACCTTCACAGTAATAGACAAATATAAATCTCTCTCTACAAATATAGTGAATAAAAGACATGATAAATACCGTATTATCTATACAGTTATGGAAAAGAATGAATGAAATATTACTGTTGGCTAAATACAGCTCTCACAAGTAAAATCAGGCTTTGCCATTACCCCAAATATTGATGTTCACAGTGTTTTGCCAAGTAGGGTATCTCTTGACATTACCTCTTATTTGTAATCAAGTGCTTTGAGTGACTTCCAAGTCCATTTGGGTATACAACTGTCACCAAAAATCAATCCAATTGCTTCCAGAAGAGGCTGTTTTGTTCTGTTTTGTTTTGTTTTTCATATTGGACCTGCCACTTTCGGCATGAAACTTCTCACATAGGCTAAAATAGCACCTGATTGAAGTGTCACATTACTATAATCAAACAAATGGAAGAAGACATAAATGACCAAAAACTCAGTAGCTGCATCTTAGCTGGTATTTGAAGAAACTGAAGAATACCACAAGGGCTTATTTAAAATAAACCATAATTTTATCAAGGCTATCATGAGTTTTTAATTCCAACAAGCAAGGTCTTATGGATGAAAATAAAAGATAATTTGCTAGTCATAATCTGCAATGGGTTTATATGCCTCTGAGAGAAAAAAATAAAAATCAAATTAAAAAAGAAAGTGAGAAGACAGATATACAGTGGCATCAGGGACCATTGGTTGACAACTGTCTGTATTCAAGGCTTGGTATTTCTAGGTCACCAAAGTAGATAGCAGTCAAATACTTATGCTGTTTCTGACACATTTTATTTTCTCATCGGTTGACTGCTCAAGATCTCTAACATCCAAGCTTTTGGGAACAAGGAATATTTTACCTTTTACTGCCTTGATCTCATACTGACTTCTTATCCTTCCCTCATAAACTGTGTGATACATTAAGGATAATTGTAGAAAGTAAAAGCCCCTGCTAGCAGACATCTTTATGATCATAACAACAGCTTGTGAGGGTGTCTGGCTTCATAAAGGAAGCTACTGAACTTGCATGCAGTTCAGCAAAACAATTCAAGTGGCAAAGATGCATTTTAAAGCAAGCAATTTAATCTATCAAAAAGAGTCGGTTATTAACTGTTATTTATTTCTAACGTAGAATCATAGAATCATTTAGGTTGGAAAAGACCTTTAAGATCATCAAGTTCAACTGCTAATGTAGCACTGCCAAGTCAACCACTAAAACATGTCCTTAAGGACACATATAAATGTCTTTTAAATACCTCCAGAGATGGTGAATCAATTACATCCCAGGACAGCCTGTTCCATTGTCTTACAACCCTTTCAGTGAAAAAAATTTCCCTAATATCCAAACCAAACCTCCCCTGGCACAACTTACGGCCATTTCCTCTTGTCTTATCACTTGTTTCTTGTGAGAAGAGACCAAGCCCCCGGCCAGCTACAATGTCCTTTGAGTTAGTTGTGGAGAACAACAAGGTCTCCCCAGAGCCTCCTTTTCTCTAGGCTAAACAACCCTAGTTCCCTCAGCTGCTCCTTATAAGACTTGTTCTCTAGACCCTTCACCAGTTTTGTTGCCCTTCTTTGGATACACTCCAGAACCTTGATGTCCTTCTTGTAGTGAGGGGCCCCAAACTGAACACAGTATTCAAGGTGTGGGCTCACCAGGGCCAAGTGCAGAAGGACAATCACTTCCCTAGTCCTGCTGGACACACTATTTCTGATGTAAGCCAGGAAGCTGTCAGCCTTATTGGCCACCTGAGAACACTGCTGGATCATATTCAGCCAGTTTTTGACCACTACCCCCAGGTCCCTTTCCACTGGGAAGCTTTCCAGCCACTCTTCCCCCAGCCTGTAGCATTGCATGGGGTTGCTGTGACCCAAGCACAGGATCTACCATTTAGCCTTGTTGAACCTCATACAGCTGGCCTCAGCCCATCAGTCTAGCCTACCCAGATCCCTCTGCAGAGCCTTGATACCCTCGAGGTGACCAACACTTGCATCTAACTTGGTGTTGCCTGCACTTCTCCCAGCTGCTTATAGAACATTTTGTCTACCTCTTCAGCCTGGTTGGGTTGTCTATAACAGAATCCTACCATGATGTCTGCCTTGTTGGCTTTCCCCTGATTCTTATCCAAAACCACTAAACCTTGCTGTCATCATTATTAAGCTCTAGAAAATCAAAGCACTCCCTAGCATACAGGGCTATCCCATTGCCTCTTCTTCCTAGCCTATCTCTTGTAAAGAGTTTGTAGCCATCCATTACAGCATTCCAGTTGTGCAAGCCATCCCAGTATGTTTCTGTGATGGCAACTATGCTGCACAGCAGCTTGCAGCTTCTCCTACTTGTTGCCCATGCTGCATGCATTGGTTTAGATGCATTTCAGATGGGCTAGCAAACCTGTCACCTTTTGGGGGAGAGAAGTCCTAATTTCTATGTGATCATTCTCAGGCACTTCTGTGATTTCTAACCCATCAATATGCCTTGTGCTTTTTGCTGTCACATGGCTCTTCATCCCCTACCTCTACCGGGATGGCAGACCAAGGGACCTTGCTAACACACCGTCCCATAAACACGCATACTGCCCCCAGGCTTATCTTTAGCAAGCCTGTTTTTATCCCTCTCCCCCTTCAAATCTAGTTTAAAGCATTTTCAATGAGGCCTGCTAACTCCTGAGCAAGTATTCTTTTCCCCCCATCCATTGCCAGGTGAGCTGGTGTCATGTAGAAGGATCCATGATAAAAAAAAATAAAAATCAAAGTTCTCCTGGAGGCACCACGCTCGGAGCCAGCTGTTGATCTGCTGGCTCTTCTGGTTTCTCTCCTCATCACTCTCTGCAACTGGAAGGATAGAGGAGAACACTGCTTTGTGCTCCTGGGCCCTTAACCAGTTGTTCCAGGGCCCTGAAGTGTCTATTGCCCTTGGACTTGTTGAAACTTCATTGCTGCCTTCCTTGAAAAATCAGTAATGGGTAATAATCTGAGGGCCACATCAGGGAAAGGAGCTTTCTTTTCACGTCTTTAACCCAGGTCCCAGGGAGGCAGAAGACTTCCTTAAGTGGGTCCAGTCTGGGCCTCCTGTTCCCTTCAGACAGGAGTCTCCTGTGAAAAAGACCCATGTTTTTTTCTTGGTGAGAATTGTTTTGATGCATTGCGTAGGCTGACTTGACCTTGGCAATACCTCCAAGCTAGATGAACCATACTCCTCAACATTGTTCGGTTCCACTTGCAGAGACTCATACCTATTGTGCACAGGTACCTGGGAACGTGGGGTAGTCACTGAGAAGATGCGCCTGCCTCTCTGGGCAGGAACTTGTCACCATTGCCCCTTATCCATTAGGTCACCGTATGCAGCCGGGCTGAGGAAGGGTAGGGAATCCTCCATACTGTGCGCCCGTTCTGCCTGTTGGGCCTGTCTCATGAAAGGAAGGGAGCGACTCCTGTAGTCTGTCCCCATCTCTGACTCCCTGATAATCCTCAACCTACTCACTTCCTCCTGGAGCTTTGTCAGTAAGCAGAGGAGTTCCTCCACCTGAGCACACCTCCCACAGGTGTGCTCACTTCTGCTGTCCTTAACTGGTCTAAGACTAAGGCACACTGCAGCCTGACACTTGGGTAGCAGCATGTTCCCCCCAGAGCTCTGCTTGGGAAGCTGCATCAATTGTGGTGAGTGCTGAGCTTTGAGAGACCATGGCCTGCTGCTGTGTGGATACCAGTGTTCCCTGGTCAATCTGGCCAAGCTTCTGCACACTCCCAGGTGAAATTCCACCCATACCCTGACTGACACAACACGCCCTATTTGCCCACCCTAGTTGCAGCACTTCAGGTCTCTGGAACGCCCTTGCAGCTACCTTTTTATGTGTGGGGGGTGGCCTCTCTTGGCTCCACCCAAGCCTCTCCAGCTGCTTTCACAAGGGCTGCGGCCTCCTGGTGGCTCTCTTGGCTCCCTTGAGTTTCCTTGATGCAGGAAATGCCCCTGCATACCACTATCCTCTGCTCTGCTGCTGAACACGTCTGCCCTGGAGCAGATCGCCTCGGTAATCATCAGCAGTGTTGTCGTAAACACCAGTCAGACATCCATCATTTCAGATTAACAGCTGAAACGGTCTGACCAGATGGTGCCAGGATTTATGGCCATGCATCTGAAGACCCTGTGCTGCTGTCACAACAGGACACAGAAATCTGTTTTAAATCTCAGTAGGGCCTGTCTTAGGTTTTAATGAGTACACTGAGCTTCTAACATGTAGGAGAAAAAAAAAAAAAACAATTTGGAGAACTCATGGGTAAACAAGGGTGGCATATATGCAGAAATGCATATCTGAGTGTTCCATCTCATTCTTAAAACAGATCTGTAAAATAATTTGGATAAATTAAGTTCTAGAAGTTCCTCATTTCTCTACTGACCAGGAAATCTGATCAACATGATCAAATCGCAGAATCACAGACACATAGACTGTTTGAGATCAGAAAGGACCTCTGTAGAGGTCTGAGTGTTTCATCTCATACAACGACCCTGACAAGTAGGATCACCCAGAACACGTTGCACAGGAACACATGCAGCCTGGTTTTGAGTATCTCCAGAGGAGACACCAGAACCTCTCTGGGCAACCTGTTCCAGTGCTCTGTCACCCTCACAATAAAGAAAGTTTTTCTCATACTGCGATGGAACTTCCTGTGTTTCAGTTTATGCCCATTGCCTCTTGCCCTGTTGCTGGGCACAACTGAAGAGAGAGTGGCTCCACCCTTTTGACATCCTCCCTTCAGATATTTATACACACTGGCAAGATCCCGTCTCAGTCTTCTCTTCTCCAAGCTAAACAGGCCCGGGTCTCTCAGCCTCTTAGAATCATAGAGTCATTAAGGTTGGAAAAGACCTTCCGGATCATCTGGTCCAACTATCACCCTACTACCAATGTCACACACTAAACCATGTTCTTAAGCACCAGGTCCAACCTTTCCTTAAACACTCCCAGGGACGATGATGCCACCACATCCCTGGACAACCCATTCAAATGCCTGACTACTCTTTCTGAGAAGAAATGTCTCCTAATTTCCAACCTAAACCTCCCCTGGCATAACTTGAGGCCATTCCCTCTAGTCCTATCACTAGTTACCTGCAAGAAGAGGCCGGCGCCCAGCTCCCCACACCTTCCTTTCAGGTAGTTGGAGAGAGCAAGAAGAGAAGAACCTTCTCTTCCCCAGACTAAACAATCCCAGTTCCCTCAGGCACTCCTCACAGAACTTGTGTTCCAGGCCCTTCACCAGCTTCGTAAACCTTCTCTGGACACATTCCAATGCCTTGACATCCTTGTAGTAAGGGGTCTAAAACTGAACACAGTACTCAAGGTGCAGCCTCACTAGAGCAGAGTACAGGGGGACAATCACCTCCCTGGTCCTGCTGGCTACAGTATTCCTGAAACAAGCTAGGATTCCGTTGGCCTTCTTGGCAACCAGGGCACACTGCTGGCTCATGTTCAGACGAGAATTGACCAGCACCCCCAGATCCTTTTCCTCTGTCCAGCTTTCCAGACACTCTGCCCCAAGCCTGTAGTGCTGCATGGGGTTGTTGTGGCCAAAGTGCAGCACCCGGCATTGGGCCATATTGAACCTCATCCCATTGGCCTGTGCCAATCAACCCATCCTGTTCAGGTCCCTCTGCAGGGCCTTCCTACCCTCTGGCAGACTGACACTTCCCCCCAACTAGGTGTCATCTGCAAACTTGCTGAGGGTGCACTCAATTCCCTCACCCAAATCATCAATAAATATTTTAAAGAGGATGGACCCCAACACCATCTCCTGGGGAACAGCACTCGTGACAGCTTGCCAGCTTCTTGTATGACAGATGCTCCAGTCACCTAATCATCTTTGTAGCCCTCTGTTGCACTCACTCCAGTAGTTCCGTGTCCCTGTTGTGCAGAGGAGACCAGAACTGGACGCAGTGCTCGAGGTGTGTCCTTACCAGGGCTGAGTAGAGGGGGAGGATCACCTCCCTTGACCTGCTGGCAACACTCTTCTGAATGCACCCCAGGATACCATTGGCCTTCTTGGCCACAAGGGCACATTGCTGGCTCATGGTCAGCCTGCAGTCCTCCAGGACTCCCAGGTCTCTCTCTGCAGAGCTGCTCTCCAGTAGGTCAACCCCCAGTCTATACTGGTGCTTGGGGTTATTCCTCTCTAGGTGCAGGGCCCTGAACTTGTCTATGTTGAACTTCATGAGGTTCCTCTCAGCCCATCTCTCCAGCCTGTTGAGGTCCCTCTGAATGGCAGCACAGCCCTCTGCGGTATCAGCCACTCCTCCCAGCTTTGTGTCATCAGCAAACTTGTTGAGGGCAAACTCCCTTCCATCATCCAGGCCTTCGATGAGTAAGGTGAACAACACTGGACCCAGTACTGATCCCTGGGGGACACCGCTAGCTACAGGCCTCCAACTAGACTAGATGACTGAACACAACCCTCTGAGCTCTGCCATCTAGCCAGTTCTCAATTCACCTCACTGTCCACATCTATACAATAATTAACATTAGGTAAGATGAATGCCACAATAAGTGTCTAATATTATGGAAGTGGTTCAGAATGTGCACTTGGTTTATGAGAAACTCAACATGAGCTGACAGTGTGAGCTTGCAGTCCAGAAAGCCAACTGTATCCTGGGCTATATCAAAACAAGCGTGACAAACAGGTTGAGGGAGGTGATTCTGCACTCCCCTCTCATGATATTCCACCTGGAGTATACTGTGTTCAGCTCTAAGACCCCCAATATAAGAAGGACATGGACCTATTAGAGTGAGTCCAGAGAAGGCCACAGGGGTGATCACAGGGAGGGAACAAGAGTAAGAAGGCTGGGGGCAGGTAAGAGGTGAGGAAGGAACATCACCAGGGCAGCTGACCTAAACCAACCAATATATTCCATACCAATATGGTATTCCATACCAACCAATATATTCCATACCATATGATGTCACACTCAGCAATAAAAGGTGGAAATGGGGAAGGAGAAGTTAAGAGTGGGCTCTTATTATGAAAATGTCTGTCCTGATGAAAAACAGCTACGCGCATTGAGACTCTGCTTCCTGGGATGTGGCTGAACATTGCTTGTTGATGGGAAGTAGAGAGTAAATTCTTTCTCTGTGCTTCTGCATGGCCTTTGCTTTTTTTTTTTTTTTTTTTTTCCCCTTTCTTTTCCCTTTAATTAAATTATCTTTATCTCAACCCGTGAGTTGTTGGTTTTTTTGTTTATTTGTTTGTTTTTAATTTCCCAGCATACTTTCTTCTTTCCCTCCTCTTTTGAGGAAGGGGAGTGAGAGAGTGGTTGTTGTGGAGTTCAGCTGTCTAGCAAGGAAAAACCAACACAAGACCTTATAACACCCTTCCGATACTTAGAGGGGAAAGAAAGCTGGAGAGGGATTCTTTATCAGGAGCTGTAGTGATAGGACAAGGACTCTCTCAAACTAAGAGAGGACAGATTTAGCTTAGATATAAGTAAGAAATTCTTTACTCTGAGGGTGGTGAAGCACTGGAACAGCTTGCCCAGAGAAGCTGTGGATGCCCCATCACTGGAAGTGTTGAAGGCCAGGTAGGATGAGGCTTTGAGCAACCTGGCCTAGTGGAAGGCGTCCCTGCCCATAGCAGGAGGGTTGGAAATAGATGATCTTTAAGGTCCCTTCCAACCTAAACTATTCTATGATTCTTTAATTCTAAAACCATGTGGAAGCAGAAAATAAAACTGTAGTCTGGAAAGACATTTCATTTTGCTATCCTCCCATTTTTCACCAAGTAATCTAGTATCATCACACAAGTATATGACAAAGATTTACACTTTTCAGTACTGTTGAGGACACCTACTTCTATAAGTATTGGAATTGTACTAGCTGTCTCTCACTGCTTTCTAGTTTGCCAGTACATATATATATATATATTTAATTTAATATTTAAAAAAATATATATTTTTAAAAGTAAATATAATTGCTAGTTCCAACCATGTATCTGTTTCACAAGCTTGTTATACAAGAATGTAGCCCTTTATATGCAGTTCCATTCTCACATTTCTTAGCCATATGACTTAAATATTTTACTTTTTTTTTCATTTATATCTCTTGCTTATAAATGTATTCCATTTATTTTGTTGTGCATATTCTCCAAAACTACTTTTTGTTTGTTATCACAATCAAAATTCATTCATAAGTTTAAAACTGAAATATTGATTGAGCTATAGGTATTTGTTAAGGTCTCATTAGCATTCATTTTGCTTTCCTCATTCAAAAAAACAGGATATAAATTTCTAATTTCTTCTTACACTTGGCATTACTAAGAAATGTTTGCTCATGTATTTATCAAAGTTAATCACATGATTAACTTTAAGTTCAGTGTTATCCTTAATAAATACGAAATATTGGCCTAATTTCTTATGACTGATAAACTCAGTATAACTTTATTTTTAAAAATATGTATTCAGAAATTTCTGAGAAATTGTCAGCCTTTATAGTATGATTGGTAAATATTTTCTTTAAAATATTTTGAATCATTCTCAAAATGTACACACATGCAGTTCAAGCACATATGTAACCTCACTTAATGCTACATGATATTATTTAATTGCTCTAGTTTATATTGTATTTACATAGCTGCCCTGATTGCCTCTTAAGGGAAAACAAACAGAAAACAAAACAGAACAGCAACAGCAACAACAAAGAATGCTTAAATTTAAGTAATACAGATTCCAAAAAGTGTCCTTTTGAGCTTAGTAAGTGGGTGCATCTGCATTAGTATTTTCATTTACATCTTCACTTACTACATTTCACTACATATTAATGCTCCTACAGATGAAACTTAACAGAAAGTTATACTCTAGGAGTACATCTAGTATGCTTCAGCTCCAAAAAAACTTTCAGACCATGGGATCAGATTAGAGCTAGCCAAACATAAACTGCTCTGAAACTCCTATGGCAAGCACCTCTGGTCCTCATCTCTGTTTTGGTTTATGAAGCCATACCTACTGCACCATTCTACTTGTTAATGTAAATAGAATATAAATAAGGTTTCAATGTGCCAGACTCAATCTCCTGGACTCCCTGCTTGGTTACAGAAGAGCTAAATGCTTCTCCAAAAAGTGATGCAGCAAGCCCAAACATTCAAGTGTTTGACTGTAGAGATTGCTTTTTGGTAAATTCTTACATAGCAAAATAATTGTTTTTAAAACATCCAGAGGAAAGTTCATCTAACTATAAAGCTTATGTGCATATAATATATACATATCTGGAGATGTCCCAGTAGACTGGAAGCTGAAAAATGTTGTACCAATTTTCAAGAAGGGCAAGAAAGAAGACCCTAGCAATTACAGGCCTGTCAGTCTCATGTCAGTGCCTGGTAAAATTATGGAAAAGATAATCCTTGAAGTTATTGAAGCACGCCTGGGGGCAATGCAGTCATTAGTCCCAGCCAGCATGGGTTCACGAGGGGAAGGTCCTGTTTAACAAATTTGATTCCTTTTATGATAAGATCACCCATCTAGTACATCAAGGGAAACCAGCTGATGTGATCTTTTTGGACTTCAGTAAAGTGTTTGACACAGTTTCCCATAGGATCCTACTGGACAAAATGTTCAGCATACAGCTAAACAAAAACATCATGCGATGGGTGAGCACTTGGATGATGGGCAGGACTCAAAGGGTTGTGGTAAATGGGGCCACATCTGGCTGGTGGATAGTCACTAGTGGAGTCCCTCAAGGCTCCATTTTAGGGCCAGTCCTCTTCAATGTTTTCATAAACAATTTGGAAGTAGAACTAGAAGATGTTTTGAGCAAATTTGCCGATGACACTAAACTTGGAGGAGTTGTGGACTCTGTTGAGGGTGGAAAGGCCTTGCAGAGAGATCTGGACAGATTGGAGAGCTGGGCAATCAACAACCGCATAAAGTTTAACAAGAGCAAGTGCTGGGTCCTGCACCTGGGACAAGGCAACCCTGGCTATACATACAGACTGGGCGATGAGACGCTGAAGAGCAGCCCCGCAGATAAGGATCTGGGGGTTGTGGTTGATAGCAAGTTGAATATGAGCCAGCAGTGTGCCCTGGCAGCCAGAAGGGCCAACCATATCCTGGGGTGAATCAAGCACGGCACTGCTAGTCAGTTGAGGGAGGTGATTGTCCCGCTCTACTCTGCGCTGGTCCAGCCTCATCTCAAGTACCGTGTGCAGTTCTGGGCACCAGAGTACAAAAAGGATGTGAAACTATTGGAGAGTGTCCAGAGAAGGGCTATGAAGATGGTGAAGGGCCTAGAGGGGAAGACATATGAGGAGCAGCTCAGGTCACTTGGCCTGTTCAGCCTGGAGAAGAGGAGGCTGAGGGGAGACCTCATCGCGGTCTACAGCTTCCCCACAAGAGGGAGTGGAGGGGTAGGTGCCGATCTACTCTCTTTAGTCACCAGTGATAGAACCTGTGGGAATGGTGTTAAGCTGAGACAGGGGAGGTTTAGGCTAGACATCAGAAAGAGGTTCTTCACTGAGAGGGTTTTTGCACATTGGAACAGGCTCCCCAGGGAAGAAGTCACTGCACCAAGCCTGTCTGAATTTAAGAAGCGTTTGGACTGTGCACTTAGTCACATGGTCTAAAATTTTGGGTAGACCTGCGTGGTGCCAGGAGTTGGACTCAATGGTCCTTATGGATCCTTCCAACTCGGGATATTCCATGTTTCTATGATTCTATGATATAGTGATGTTGTCAGTGCAATTTATATAAATAGTAATACATTTTAGCTGATTAGATATGTTTTGTTTTCTAGCTTGACAGAACTCAAACACAAATGTATTATTTCTGGGGACAGTACCTGTGGAGAAAGGATAGGATAAGGAGCTGGGGAAAAGATGATCTGTCTATTTTTTAAGCTTCTTTGTAATATATAATTCAGAATACAGAGGGCCAGAGTAAGAACACCAGTCTTTATGGTGCTGACCTGAAGGGCGAATCCTGTCTTCTGATTCCTGTTTCTAGGACTATTTATACATTTTTCATTAAGGACTAACTGTCTTAAAAATCTAAACACCTTAAACACCTCCTTACCACAGTAACCACCACCACAGGCAAAGAAAGCCAACCCCCCCCCCCCCCAAAAAAAAAAAAGAAAAAAAGAAAAAAAAGAATTTACACAGAATAAAACTCAACTTTCCGTGTGGGCATTTCTGCAGTCATCAGACAGAGGCATGATATGATTCTTAATTGAGATAGAAAGATTCTGCAATCCAGTCCTCAAGCTTTTGGTCAAGGCTTCCAGTTGGTGTTAAATAAAAGATAGGGAGCACCATGTTGTAATCAGTTCTTTGGAAGCAAAAAAAAATTGTGAAAGTACAAAAGAATATTCTGTGGTCTTGGTCTTTAAGAGGTGAAGATACAGTCTTGCAAATCTGATTCAGATGCTAGTTGTGTAGAAAGAGACAGGGAAGCAGACACCTTCTGGAGTTCATGTTTTCTAATAAGTAACTTTAGACAACTTTTTGCCCATCTCAGCAAAAACTCCTCAAACGCTATGAATGGCAAACAGTGCATTTGTATTCTAGTTTGAGGAATAAGCATTAAAACATCAGTAACATCTTCTTTATAGGGTCCCATCTACTCTTGATGTCATACTGTAGAAACAACTGGACCTGAGCTACCCAGTCTAAAACATAAGTGACTACAGCTGATAAAGTAGATCACAAATATCACATCTGAAACATATCCAGAGGAATGCGCAAAAAAGCTCTGCAGGCATATCCTGAGTTCTTTTGCCCCTACAGGCACTTGTATGAGTGTACAATTTTGTGTATGCTTAAAGAGGGAATTTCCATCTGAGCTTGGAAAATAACTAGATAGGGCCTTTGAGTTTCAAACAATAAATTGAGATTTTCGTAGTCTGTTATGGCTTTATTTTTATTTTGGGGTTGGGTTTGGTTTTGGGTTTGGTTTCTATGTTTTCCTTTCTTTCAGGTGGCTTTGATGTTTGTATTCAGATGGCATTTATTACATTAGTCCAGCTGCTTTAGTTAGAAAATCAGGTATCACCATGCTTTGGCATTCAGGTTACTTTCATTCAGTCAGAAAAACATGAAAAAATGTATTTTTGAAGATGTGATAATTGTTACTCGGAAATCCGCAAGTATCCAAAAAAAAAAAAAGCTTGCACTAAAAACAACAAATAAACAAAACCCACCACAAAACAAACAAACAAAAAAACAACACAACAGCCTTCAGTTAAGGCATGCATTAAGATATATAAAAGAGAATAGATAGAAATACAGGTTTTTATACAGTTATTTTTTATACAGGTTTTAGTTTTAATCAGTGAACACCAAATAGATATGACAAGTAACAACAAAACCACATTTGTCACACAGAAATTACATAAAAATAGCCCAAATATAAATGAGAAATGTATTACAGAATCACAGAATCACAGAATCGTCTAGGTTGGAAGAGACCTCCAAGATCACCTAGTCCAACCTCTATTAGAATTTCCATAGTCTGATAGATAGATAAGCTTCATCTGGAGAATTCCACATTATTTCTAAGTTATGGTTGCCATATGCTTAGGTAATTCTGATGTATGAAACACTTTTTTTTTTTTTTTCCTAATGTGAAACTAACGAAAAAGTAAGAAGACAAAGAACAGAAAATTTCTATATTAGAAAAATATGAAGCTTAACAAAGAGGCATTTTCACTATATGATTAAAATAGTATTATGGTAAAAATAGTGAACTGAAAAAGTGGAGTTACTATGAAACCAATTGTCTACAACAAAGTACAATCAAAATATAATTAACACAGATTTATATTTTTTTTGATGCAGGTGTTTCTTTAGTAAGAATTTATATAATAATAGAATACAAAGATTATACTTTGGTTATGCCTTCCTCATCAACAATAATAAAAAAAAAAGATTCCATAAATGCTAAATGCTAGATTTGAACAACTGAAATTAGCTTTTCCCTTAACAAATAAGACAGATGTTTTCAGGAGGTGGGGTTGTTTTTTTGTTTGTTTGTTTGTTTGTTTTGTTTTTCCAGATGTGTAACAATTTGGAAGGGGAATTACATTTACTGTGAAGAGTCTTTGAAAGTTTTCAATTTCTCTTCAGTGCAGGCAATAAAGTGTAATATAGCTGAAAAGTAGTTTATCTGGTCATAAAATACCCTATGAATTTCACAGGATCCAACAAAATATTTTTGCCCTTCTGCATAGATAGTATACAAAACTCTGCACATGACTCTACCTCTTAACTAAAATGGAGAAATGAGCTGTGTTTTACCATAGGAGACATTAGGTAAAAAAAAAAATATTTATAAATTAACATATTTCTTCTCAGAAAGAGTAGTCAGGCATTGGAGTGGGTTGCCCAGGGAAGTGGTGGCATCACCGTCCCTGGGGGTGTTCCAGGAAAGGTTGGACATGGTGCTTAGGGACATGGTTCAGTGGGTGACACTGGTGGTAGGGTGACGGTTGGACCAGATGATCTTGAAGGTCTTTTCCAACCTTAATGGTTCTATGATTCTATATCCAGTTATATTCTGACGAGTTAAAAATGATAATTCACTTTAATTGTAGGGTTTAGACAGAACCCATGAAGAGGATGATAGACTCTCTCCTCTCTCCTCTCCTCTCCTCTCCTCTCCTCTCCTCTCCTCTCCTCTCCTCTCCTCTCCTCTCCTCTCCTCTCCTCTCCTCTCCTCTCCTCTCCTCTCCTCTCCTCTCCTCTCCTCTCCTCTCCTCTCCTCTCCTCTCCTCTCCTCTCCTCTCCTCTCCTCTCCTCTCCTCTCCTCTCCTCTCCTCTCCTCTCCTCTCCTCTCCTCTCCTCTCCTCTCCTCTCCTCTCCTCTCCTCTCCTCTCCTCTCCTCTCCTCTCCTCTCCTCTCCTCTCCTCTCCCCTCCTCTCCTCTCCCTCCCCTCCCCTCCCCTCCCCTCCCCTCCCCTCCCCTCCCCTCCCCTCCCCTCCCCTCCCCTCCCCTCCCCTCCCCTCCCCTCCCCTCCCCTCCCCTCCCCTCCCCTCCCCTCCCCTCCCCTCCCCTCCCCTCCCCTCCCCTCCCCTCCCCTCCCCTCCCCTCCCCTCCCCTCCCCTCCCCTCCCCTCCCCTCCCCTCCCCTCCCCTCTCCTCCTCCACAATATTTATTTTTATTTTTAAAACATCTGAAGTTATCATTTGCTATTAAATAATCTTTTCTAATTTAAATCTAATTTACTGAGTAATGACAGAGTAAACAATGGCAGTTTAGACGCTCATCAGTACGACTTTTTTTTGGTGAGATTTGCCTGCCTCCTGTTTTTACTTCTCCTTATGTGCTTTGAAAATATCGCAACTACCATTGACAGTTTCTACACTTTCTACTCAAAGATTATGTTGCAGTCCTCTATGAAAAAAAAGTACTTATCATATCTTTTGCAAACGGTAATTTTTTCTAGAAGTCAGTACAAAGAAGGAGTATATAGAGGAGGGAACAAATTATACAGTTAGACATCTAACACATTTTGCTTCACTGTAAGATCAAAGCATAATGAAGAGTCTTTATTCATTTCAAAAAAAAAAAAAAGAAATGGTGTGAGCTGAAAGACAGAGTAGTTGTCTGTTGATACAAGAATAATTTCAATGAAGGTTTTCAACTTGACTGAGATTTTCAGTGATACTGCAAAATTAGTGAACACTTTTTAGCCAGCACATTCCTGTGCTTCATTTTATCCTAACCTAAATCTCGAAATTGTAATCTTAGAATTGAAAGGAGCGAAACTGAGAGTGCTCTGAAATGCCAGGATTTTGAGCTCCTGTGTCTTGCCCCTGTTGCTGTATTGCTTTCAGGTGTAAGCCAGCAATTCTAAGTGTTACTCTATTGTGTGATGCGAACATTGCAGCATCACTCTAAGCTGAGAAAACCTGGTGCTTCTTTTCAGTGTACTACATGGAGTTGTCTTCTGAGCATTTTAGACTAACAAGACTGCCCTGCTATTGATGAATTCAATTTCTATTTTTAACTTCTTTGTCAAGGCACTCTGAGATATCAGAGGTAAAATTCAGTTGTGTCTGGATTTCCTTATCCATCAGCAGGCCTACTGGAGCCCACATCCAGATTCAGATGTAGCCACTTAAATAAAGGTATCTCAAATGTAGGTATTTATAGGTCAACTAAGTCTCTCTTTTTATACTCAAAAGAGTTCTAGTGCTCAGTTCAGGTTTTCACTGCTACACATTTACTGCCAGCTAAGGATTTACCAGCCCTACATAGGGCTGGTAAATATGTCTTGTAAAAAATCTGCATTCTTTTGCATTGGCAAGTGGAACCCAGGCTCAATACCCAACAGAATTAGCAGTACTCACATATGTTTGGGACTGTTGTTTCCAGTCAGCTGATAAAATACAAACATCTGGTTTAGAGTGAGCTGAAGATGTCTCCAGATTACTCATACAATTGTCTAGATATACAAAAGTGCCTTTAAGATCCTTAAGATACCAAATATTATTATTTGAGGTAATCAATAGGTTGTTCAAAACGGTAACAAGGAGCTGGCAGATATGACATAGAAGAGACCTGTAAACTGCTAGATTCAGTCGATGTGATGTCTGAGGGAATATAAAATCATACTAGACATTTATTGGTGGACAATTTAATCTTGCTCTAGACAAGATAATTGATATGGAGATTGATTAAGATATTTGTGTGTATGGCATTTGATGTTAATTTAGTTGCACAAAGACATAATGCCTATATCTGATGTCCTGCAAAGGCAAAGAAATCGACCATGGGTAAACTCTGTGTGGATCTCTCAAAAGTCGTGACATCTCAAATAGTGCTAAATGAAATAAACAACATGCAGTCACCAATATGCTGGTGTCTACAATATGGATTTTAATCCTACCACTTCAATGAATATGAATTTAATTTCACTCAATCTGTCCAAAATTGACTGATATTTACATTCCAGGCACAATCTGATTAAGCAGCTATAGGCTAACAAAACTGAGAAAAGTTGTCAATAAGCTAATATGTTCACAGTCCAACTTTTAACCAAGACACAGTCTCAAAAACTTTATCATACGTACTTGCTTTCTATAAAGTTTTGTGTCTGCTTCAAGATCAAGGGTTAAAGCCCTGGAAAGGAGTCCTGTAAAAGATATAGGTAAACACATTTGAAGGCCAAAGATCCTTGAAGCCTAAATTTGAACTTGCATAGAGAAATTCATCATCTGTCTAGTCTTTAAAGATGATTAAATTTTACAAATGCATTCCATTTCGATTTTCTTTACTGTTGTTCGCGAAAGCTATACTGTATTACCTATAGTGGTAATGTAAACAGTACAGAGGAAAAGTTGATGATCATGACTTCTTTTACTATTTTAGATGAATCTTCAAAGTGGCAGACGAAAAGATACCTTTGCTATGCCTGCATGACAACCCAACAGAAAACTCTGCAGGTTTCTGTGAGCCTAATACATGTTTTCACAGATAGCCAGTAAGGGTAGATAAACATGTAGATTCTTTTCACTTCCTTTTAAAGGTCCATGAGACAGGAGCTCCTAAGGAAGGAATCATAGAAGAGGTTTAATCAGTATTCAGTTATGTATAAATCAATGGCATTTCACAAACCTTGAAGAAAAGATAAACACAGGAATGTGAGAATCTGGGAAAGAATGGGATCTTTAGCTAGGATAGTCTGACACAAACAGTGAAAGATGTTTGAATTCTGTTAGAAATCCATTCTGTTAGCAAGCCATTTTTGGATTGTATTCTTTTTCCCTTGAATACTACCCAACCATGGCAAATCAAGCACAAAGTTAGGCACATGGAATATATATAACTCTTTGGTTAGTTTGCTTCAAGGAATCCTAATTGAAGCTAAGCAAAGAGCCCCAGGCAGCTTCAGTCTTACTTATCTTCTGTCAAAACTAGTGTTGTTCCCTCAAGGCACCTTTAAATAGATGTCTATTATTCATACTTTTTCTCCCTTGACTTGATATTTATGACATTTCTGACATCTAAGACAGTAAAAAAGGGAAGGATCCTTGGTATCATCCACAATTTCAAAGATGTGAATGCATGACTCCCAAATATCTTAAAGACAGTTTCCTTCTTTTTTTTTTTTTTTCAATTTCTACATCTTTCTGAATCACTGAAAACAAAACAAAACAAAAATTATTTCCATTGTTTCACAAAAATAAAACAATACTGCTAATTATAATAATTTAATACTCAAAATGTCAATAATGAACAGGTAAAGTAGGAGACACTAAAGATTTGCATTCCTGTAAGTATTTTGTTAAACATGTTTCATCTTTTGCAAAAACATCTCCCATATTGTAAAAATGTTTCTTTACCTTGTTTTCCACAATTATACATTTGTAATGCCCCATATAAAGCACAAATATCACCATTTACAAAAATAAGTGTTAAAACTAACCAAGTAATATGGGAACTTTTAACTGCATTTGGCTTATGTCATGAAAACCCCTCTACAGTAGGTTTTTCTAGGACAAGACCAAAGTAGAGAGAACTACCATTAAGAATTTTGTGAACCAGCAAATAATTATATTTTTGGTTCACGATCCTCTTTTATTCAACAATAAAACATCACTTCTTTTGTCTCCTGTCCTGATCTATTTATCCTCTTACTTTTCTGCTTAAACTTCCTTGGTTCACTTATTCACCTAAAACCACATTATCTGTGGTTTCAGAATTACTTCGTACTTTTGGTCTAGGAAAATTCTGTGCATTTCTGGCCTTTGAAAACAAAAAGCATAACCCATAAACCTTATAATGATACTTTAAAACCTTTGTGACTGATTTATTTCGTAATACCCTGATATTTATGTTACTTTCTTCCTCTTTGTTCTACACAGTTTAAAAAAAAAAAAAAGTAAAATGTTTAAAACATCCAAATATTTTATGCAAGGAGTTTTATATCCAATGAACTTATATTTACTGTTGACCCCAAGGGATATCGATGACAAATTCCTATATTCAAACAGAGCTAGGACTTCATCCAAGGTATGGAGTACTTTCTAGTCACTCAAGCTGGCCAAGATTTCCATGGATATGTTGAGAAATATGGTTCCTAGTTTGTTCACTGAAAGAATAATGCATATGACTGTCTGTTTTCCAGGGACAAGTATATAGAGCCTGCCTTCCTGTAACAGTTACATTATAAGCAACAGCTTGGAGGTTTTGTTCTCAATTTCACAAGCAGCAAATACTACATAGAAATGGAATCTATTTCATATCACCTGAGGTTACCTAACAGGTTAATAAACTTCTGATAACATTTTGCTGAATTTCAGCATGATATTCCCTTGGCTGTATCCACTATTGAAATTACGAGTGCCTAGTTTTGTGACTTTTCATTTCGCGTTTACAAATCATTTAAGTTTAAATCAATATATGGTCCTTATTTATTTATTTATTTATTTATATGTGCTGTAGAGTGTGACAGAATTCAAGAAATAATTATTCAGTTTGAACTTGAATTCTCATTTGCCTTTCAGCTGCCAATGTATAAGGGGAAAGGTCCCTGCAAATTTTGTACAGGATAAAGAATACCATGCAAAGCCTATCAACCTAACTGCTGAATACTCTGTTGACCCTATATGGAGATTTGGTTACCACAGTACTTTTCCAAAGGTGCTGAGAACAAATATTATGTCAGTTGAAAGGAATCTATATTGTTCTACTGCCTTAACTTTTTCCAGGTATTTTCAGTGGGTGATCTCTTTTTCCAGTAATGACTTTTTATTTATTTTATTTTATTTTATTTTATTTTATTTTATTTTATTTTATTTTATTTTATTTTATTTTATTTCATTTCATTTATTTTATTTTATTTTATTTTATTTTATTTTATTTTATTTTATTTTATTTTATTTTATTTATTTTAATTTTATTTCATTTATTTTATTTTATTTTATTTTATTTTATTTTATTTTATTTTATTTTATTTTATTTATTTTAATTTTATTTTTCTGTTTAACTCAAACGCCCTGTACATACATATGAAGGTCTTCAGCCCACCTAAAATTTTACTGTAATTCTTGTGTTCCTGGTCCCATGCCCATTCCCCATTTTCATATTCATGCCGTGTAGAGGTTAAAAATAAATAAATAAATAAATAAATATTTTTTTAGAGAGAGAGAGAAAGATGAGTTTTATGAAAAAAATGTTTTCTGATTATGCTTTGATTCAGATGAAATCACTTCAGATGAAATCACCGAGTTAGAACATAATACCTTCCTCTGCATGCTTCTGAAACACAATACAGATACTTGTAGAGGAAATAAATGAAGAACTCACAAGCAGTACAATTTTGTTGTAGAGGAACTTGAGGACCTTGCACAACATTGTGAATAATAATGATGATGATGATAATAATAATAATAATATGTGCAAGATTAATTTAGACCCATAGTAAGTCTGGTTGTTCAAACACAGTTCCAAGTAAAAAATAATAAATAAATATGCTTTTTTTTTTTTCAGGCTTACCTACTGATCGTCTCATCTGAGCATAGATATTATACATTCCTATTTTCAAATACATCTTATACATTCTGTGTTATACATTCTGGATACTTCTACTCAGGTATACTCTGCATTATAAATATTAACTACAAAGTGTCTATATCTTTTAATATAAAAATGTGTAAATCTCTTAGAAACAACTTAGTTGTGCATGAATTATGGAACATTTCACATGGATTTGTTCCACACATTCAACAGGCAAAGCCTTTCCCCTTTATTTGTAGCAGTCTTTACATTAATTTGTAATTTCTGTTCATACAAGAGAATATTGCAGGTTAAATGAATGTCTAACCAATTTTTATCCATAATCCTGTAAGCTCAAATCAGTTGTTGACACCGAACTGTATAAAGCCAACGGACACACCTTACAGATATGACAGGTTCTCTGTTCAAGTAGACTATGAAATGCCTTAAGCCATCTCTAATGTAAATAGATGTAGGCCTGTGAGCATCTGAATTGTCTTCAGTTCAGCACAAGGATAGTATAGTAGGAATGTAAACACATGAATTCACTAGATTTACTGGATAGAAAAATCACTAAAAAATATTGAAATTATGGATTCAAGCACTTGAATTTACAGGAGTTATAAAGTCCCAGGAAAAAAAAAAAAAAAAAAAGGATGGATAGATAGAAAGACAGACACACATGTTGCCAGTGAAGCTGTTCAGTACAGTTTAAAGCATCTAGAAAGCCATTCAGCTCACACCTAGAGTTCAACTCGCTAGCCTGACTGTAGGCATTTAGATCCCTGAAACATCTGTACGGAGTGGACAGATATGATACAAGAATCCCATGTCCTCATGGACAAGCATCTGGGAATAATGTAGAATACCCATCGACTTCACCAGTGTTTACAGATGTGTGTATTTAGGGAGCTGAATTCAGCCCTGAGTAGCTATTATACTTATTATACTGTACACCTTATTATACTGTACACCTTATTATACTGTACACCCTACCTCTGAAAGCAAATAAATGTATTAAGAAAGAAAAAGGCAATTATGACTCTGACCTCTCTATCTACCAGCTGTACACTTTAGGACTCTGTAAAATAATTCTCCCCTCCAGGCAGAAACCTGCAGTATACTGACCCAAGCCAGTGAAGTTCTGCAACACTTTTTCCTTTGGGCTGTGTCTAAATGACATACTAAATCTTCATTAAGCTTCAGAATTCTATTTTTAAACCAAATGGTGTTTGTCAGCTACACTGCTACCAATTTCATGTTTAGTACAGGCCATATTGATAAAATAGCATGGTGTTACATTTCCATCTGTTCTCAACTTTCTTCCACATTGCAATCCATGCTACAAAAGAAACATGTTTAATGTTGTGTTAAATGGATAAGACATTTAAATTTGGCATATTGGTACGGCATGACATTGAAAATATAGTCATATTTTGAGTAATGAGATGTGTATAGTTTCAAAAGAATGGTTATGAATGGTCATATTTATTGTACAAAAATGTAGCGCTGAAAGATGTCATATTTTATAAGTATTATGAATTATTCCTCTGAAACAAAACAAAACAAAACAACAATAACTTTTTATTTGGAAGATCGTGCTTTTCTTTCCTGCTTTCTGCTTATCTTGTTCTCCTTTAAAGTGAGTGGAGCTCACTTTATACAGCTCAGTGTGACAATAATGTAGTTCTGTTTATCAGCCAAAGAGGGAAGACTCAAACCTAGGCCTTCTGCAAGATAACGATGGACAAAGCACTGATGCCAAGACACCTGGACAAGCAATGCTTTCTTTCCAGTGCTTTGTTACTGTACACTTATTACAGATGACCTACTTTCTTTATCTTTTCCAGTAATGTAGAAGAGTATCAGATCCAACTAGGCTGCCAATGTGGTCTGTAATTTCCAGTTTAGGAAGTAGCTGTATCCCAAAGGAAAGATGGTAGATCAGATTACCATCTCTAGCTGCATTATGATAGATAACCAAGGCTGAAGCATTATAAAAGTTTGAAACCTAACAGCTGATTTCCAGCATGAGGTGTTCATTTATTTATCTATTTTTCCAAGTTTTAAATTAATTCTTTGTCTTAAAAATTAAGTTTGTTCCATAATTTAAACTTCTTGAAGTGGATCTTTACAAGTTTAATTAACAATACTTCCTCTGTGGGGGAAAAAAAAAAAAAAAGTTAAATAAATTAGTTTATCTTTTTTGAGCTAAAGAAGTTGAACAAAATACATCTAGAGTTAGGTTTCCTTTCTTGTTTCTGATAATCAGCTATTTAATGTCTATTTAGTGTTATCCAAAATAAAAATTCTGACCTTACGTTCAATATGATGTCTCAATGCAACACTGAAAGTGCTCCTTCTTTCACTTACACTGAAACTGATATTCAGGAAACATGATTGATGCATGACTTGGATGTTCATTGGTACAGAACTGGCCCAAGAATTCTAAGAAATCACTCAGAGCTCCACAGAAGAAGAAATTAAGAAGTACAAGAAAATTCAGTGTTGTGTCAGCTGAGTTCAAATGACTGTAGAGAATCAATTAAGTTACCAATTAAGCTATCTGGAAGTCAGAGAAGAGACTCTAATACTTGTGGGTATGCTGCAGGGCGACACAGATACCAACATGCCTTAAAGCACAGAATGCATACCTTCACTTAAATTCCTCTGAAATTCAAGTACATTTGACTCTAAGATACAGTGTAGAGTCCTGAACATTTGCTGCAATTGCTCTTGTTCAGTTTAGATTTTCAGTTTGGGCCTCTGACAAACAACAGCAGAAAAAAATGGCTAATTATTCTAAACATTCAAAAAAGTCACCTATTGCTACATGATTTCTGTTTTCTTATCTGTATGTCACCATTATTCATACTTAATTTTGGTTAAGATTTAGCTTAAATGTTAAGATTCAGGACAAACTCTTTATCCTTTGCCTGATATTTTCCTTTTGTTTACCCTTATAAACCCTTACCGCCTACAGAAAAACATATTTTCCAAATGCAGAAGGGGACAAAAAAAAAAAAATGTAACTCATCATTCGGTGTATGAACACTTTAAAATTTAATATAATGCAGAGTTGAACATTATCTTCATGGAGATAATGAAGTATGTTACACGTATTAGTGTCAAAGAGGTCATTGTTTCTTGTTCTGTTCAAAAGATAATTCTGGAAGGAATTGTACTTTTACAGCAATCCTGTAACAATGGCTCTGAAGAAGTAATTCCTTGAAAGCAGTGTTGAACTAGGTCATCAGCACAGCCTGCTGTGTAGGTTTTCCTGCTTTTTCCCAGAAGTCTGATATATTCCATGTGAGGATTTTATACTTTATGACAAAGAATGGAGAAATAGAGAGATGCTATTTAGCAAATTTTCATCTTATCAGTAGTGGAGTTCATTTATTAATGAATATTTTTAAAAGCATATGTCCTAAAGAGAATTCAAAGAACCAAAGTTGTAGTCCTCATTACAGCACAGAAGTTCATGGATACTGGAGTTTATGCTAAACATAACAACTGCAAACCATGGTACAGAGGACATCACAGTTTGTTTGTTTTTTTTTTTCCTTCAGATTTTAATAGTAAGGCATTAATCCATATCTGCATAATTGTTGTAGAAACATATTCCTGGGTTGCTACAGTCAAGGTCACGTTGTTTACTTTTTATATTAGCACAAAGGGATAATTTCAGTTATCTAAAGGCCAGAAAGGTCAAATAAATCTTCTTAGAAACAAGTTCTACACAGGTATTTCTTACATGTTAAATAATCTTCTGAAACCACCTTTGAATATTATTTAATATATGTCCTATTCTTAAAGTACTGATGGGAAATTAAAGAACTTTCATTCTATCAAGAAAAGTATTTTATTTGCAATGTGCAAATCTTCTTGTATCTTGTCATTTATCAATACCTATGTTGATAATGTTAGAGTGTACTCATGATAAATAGTTAAGAGAGGAAATGAAACTTTAGTGTACTCACTTTGACATTTGAAAGCCTTCAGAATTTTGATGTATATTTAGTTAAAAACAATTAACAGATGTTTAAATGGTGTTAATTGATTTACTTGAAAGCTTAACTCTAAATCCTGTTAGCTGAGGACCTAGTTCAGTGTTTCAGAAACAAACATGAGCAACTACACAAGCCATTTGCCAATCGAAAAGTTTTAGATAATTAAAGTTATTTCAGTTGAGTTGACTGTCTGAAGAAATATATATAGCAAATTTCTGATAAAGCAGATCATTACAGAAGGAAAAAAATATATATATATATAAATCAACTGGTGAAAGTGAGGACATAACAAATTACAGTTTGTTTATTTGTGTTTTTTTTTTTTTTTGGGCGGGGGGGGAGAGAATATATCACTCAATATGAAAAGAGTGAGTTAACAATATTAAATAAAATAATGCCAAATTTGTTTTTGCCGAAAACATTTTTTTGCTGAACTTAATGCTATTTAAAGAGCAATTCAGTCACAAAGTTGTTGACATTTCAAACAGGAATGCAGAAAATCTATATGCTTTTCTGGCCAACATGTTCCCTTCAGTTACAATGACATAAAAATTCCAATATTTTTCAATTGAGAGCAACTCCATTCAGATTTAGTTTCTGATTGTCTACATGAATATAAGCATACAGTATAAATGTGATCCAGTTCTAGACCTATACTTAAGAAAGACTAGTGAAATTGCACTTTTTTTTTCTTTAATACAGTGTCAGTTAGACTAAATCTGAATATTTGCTAGAGAGTAATGACTACATAGCTAATCATGATGATATGAACTGCACCCTCAAAATGATTTCTCTTCATTGTCTTTTAAAGGAGACCAGCACTAACTGCTCAGTGACAACAGTTAGATAAATATTGCTTTCTCAGTTAGCTCAAGGAAATTTATTTATTAAATCCAAACTTTCTGATTCTAATTCCCTAGATTAAATAGAATTAAGTAAAATATAGTATTTTTCGCTCTGCTATCTGGACACAGAACAATTTAAAAATAATCTTTAATGATTATGCACAGTTTCTCTCAAATTCTTATTTCGGAAAAATCAGAACATTTCCCTCCAAAATAGAATTACCAAAGCTCTGAATGGTCTTCCAGACTTACATCAGACAGTTTCACTTTCTCTTTCCTTACAGTGTGCAGACAAAGTAAATAACTTTGTCCTTAGTAGTCTTCTAATTTAAAAAAAAAAAATAAAAAATAAAAATAAAAATAGATTCACATGAACATTGTGCCTGGTCATTCCATAATACTGAGCTGAATAGTATATCCTGTTCTCCAGAATTTCACACTTTTCCAGTTCAGGACTGGAGTGTTCTGTTGCTACTTACTTTTAATTGTATTTTTTAAAAAGTATTTCTGACAGAAAGCTGTTTTGTTGTTGTTGTTATTGTTATAGATTGATTATTTTCACTTATGCTTCACTAAATCATGCATTCTAGCATGCATTCTAGTATAATCAATGAATCTTGGACTTTGTGGAATGGAGCCTGGGGTACATGGATTGAAAATAATCACTATAAAAATCTTAGTCTGCAGAACCCTTACAAAATTTAGAACCTTTGGCCTGAAATCCCTCTCTCTCTCCTTCCCCCTCTCTCCCTCTCTCTGTCTCTATCTTTTTCTGAGAGTTTCCCATTCTGGTCTCTCCGACTTCTTACCCTGTATAGGTTTAAAAAGCAACTCTACAATAACTTCTTGACAGTACCTTCAAAAATAAACAACTGGAATGATGTAGTAGGGAAAATGGAGATTTACGTCAAAGAAGTTCTGGGTCTTGACTAAAGATACTTCATAATTTTCCTTGGCGAAATCCACCAAATTTAACTGCAGTATGGAATTGGTATGCAATTATGCTGGTAAGTGCTTATTTTTTTAAGGTATCAGCCTTGGGTTATGCAGCAAAATCATGTACATGAGTGGATATTACTTTTTTTCCCCGAGGAAGAACTAGAGGATGTCAAATTAAATTATCATGAGGGGAAGGAAGGGTGAGAGGGAGGGAGGGAGGGAGGGAGGGAAGGCAGGAAGGCAGGAAGGCAGGAAGGCAGGAAGGCAGGAAGGCAGGAAGGCAGGAAGGAAGGAAGGAAGGAAGGAAGGAAGGAAGGAAGGAAGGAAGGAAGGAAGGAAGGGGAGAAAGAGGGAGAGAGAGAGGGAGGAAAGAAGGAAGGGTCTTTTACATGCAACCTGTAATTAAACTATGGATTTTGTAGTCAGAGAACCTTTCAGAAGCTTTGAAGATTCAAGACAATCTTAGAAAAATAAATTGGAATGAAAATCATCAGTCACAGACCTTTATGCACAAAGACTATATTTAGCTATACTGCTGTATAAAATAGGGCCCCATGGCACTACCTAGACACAGGTCAGATGGCAGACTGTTTTGTAGGTACACCATAACCCGTTGGCATTTGTGTCTCCATTAGACTCTAGTAAGTTTAGTTGGAAGGTGCAAAAAGAGAACAATTCTCAAACCAGTTCCAAGCTTGTAAGTTATCAGCAACGAGCCACAAAACGACACTGTTGAAAAGGAGTTTTCTTTTGCTAATATAATCAAAGGCAACTGTTGTGCTTGTCATGGGAACTAGAAAGTGAAAAATAAGAAAGTCGACAAAGCAAATGTTATATTACGTTTATTTCTTCAAGACCATAGATACCTGATTTCACCACTTCAGGGCTGTTTTGGGATTTGTCTAATACCTCGGGAAATTTTTGTATGAAAAAAAAATTAAGAACGGCTACTACCTTTTTACTTCTTTGAATTCTACTTACTCTTTAAGGCAGTCTGGCACTTTGAAAAATTTAGAAGTATGTTTCTGTACTTAAGGAGAAACTCAATTTCTCCTTAACCTTAAGGTAACCCGTTTGTGAGATTTTATTAGCTCAGTAATTATTTTATTTATTTTACTTTTACTTGTGGGGATTTTTTTGTTTGTTTGTTTGTGTTTTGTTGTTTTATTTCAGTACAGGTATTTATCTGCACTCTCTAGTTTTACTGAAGACTCAGAACAGAAATAATGAAATCCAATAGGAAAAGAGAACATTGTCAGACTTCCAAATGTGCTCAAACTACTGTTGGAAATGCAGGTCTTATGAGAGATTTTCTTTTAGAATTTACAGCTCTATTCATAAAATGTTATTCTATTTGGATACATTTCAAAAAACACAGCAAATTTTCTATGCATATCTATGCATATCTATGCATATAACCAAAGTTAAAAATATTTCTCAACCTTTACTGATTCTAATATATATTGGTTTAGATCATTTTCAGTATTCCAAAGATGTTGCAAAGGTTTCATCTGAGCTCCCCCGAGAAACTGTGTGTTTCTAAAACAACTATTATATTATGTACTATGCAAATTGGACTATGAAACGGATACTTTTTTATTATTATTTTTTTCTTTACTCTGTGCTCTGGGATTATGTCACACTAAAATCTTAAAGAAAAAAAAAAGGATTTTTTTTTTTGTGGCATTTTTTATACCTTTATTTAAGTTGTGTCACTGTAGACTTTTTTTCTTTAACACTGTGCAAAGTTGGTATGCTTTTAAGGATAAGTCATGTACAGGTGAGGACCTAGATATGACTTTAAAATGTATCAGAACAAATATCAGGAGAAAATGGATTCTCCTATACACACACACGCTGTTTCAGTTGAGCTTAGCAAGGATTTTCCTACCTCTGTGAGCTCCTGTTTTCCATTATGCTGCTATGGTCCTGGTGAGTTCTGCAGCACTGCAGTCTTTCCTGCATCTTCAGTCTTATGAACTGGATGAAAGCCCTTAGCATGACAATCACCTGTAACTGCTCTTTAGAAGAAGAGAAGATATTGCTGTACAGTCACATGATTCTTCACAGTTGTAGCTTCAAGAGTCCTGAAATGGTCTGATGGGGGCCATGCTTCCATCATCAGACCTGACAGGGGGATAGAACCCCAAATCATGTGACATGAGCTAAGTGGACGTTTTCCTTCCCAACCTTATCAAGGTTGCAGCCACTCTTTTTTTCTAACATATATCAATCTGACTTACAGCACCTTTCCTTTGTCTAAACAATTATAAATTTAACTAGACCTGACCTGTGTGGTAGTTTTACTCTGCTGGGCAGCTGAGCTCTACCACAACCACTTTCTCACTCCCCCTCCTCAAAGGGAAAGGGGGAGAAAATATGATGAAGAGGACTCAAGGGTTTTGATAAGGACAGAGATCACTCTACACTTGTCACAGGCAAAACAGACTCAGCATATGGAGCTTAATATAATTTATTACCTATTACCAATAGACTAGAACAGTGAGAAACGAAGAATAAAAAACACCTTCCCCCCATCCACCCTCTTCTAAATCCTCTACCCAAGTGGTGCAGGGGAACAGGGAATGGGGGCTGCAGTCAGTCCCTGACGCTTCGTCTCTGCCACTCCTTCACAGTCACTCTCTGCCCCTGCTCCACATGGGGTCCCTCCCACGGGATTCTGTTCTTCCCAAACTGATCCTGTGTGGGCTTCCCACAGGCAGCAGCTCTTCAAGAACTGCTCCAATATGGGTCTGTACCACGGTGTCCATCCATCAGAAGCAAACTGCTCCAGCATGGGTCCCCCATGGGCAGCAACTCCCTCCAGGTCATCTGCTCCTGCATGTGCTCCTCTCCACAGCCTACAGGTCTGGCCCGGAGTCTGCTCCACCGGGGGTTCTCCACAGGCCACAGCCACCTTCAGTGAAGGTCCACCTGCTCCACTGTGGGCTGTAGTATGGAGAACTGCTCAGCTGTGGTACCCATGGGCTGCAGGGGGACAGCTGGCTCCACCGTGGGCCTCTCCACAGGCCGGAGAGGAACTTCTGCTCTGGAACCTGGAGCACCTCCTGCCCTCCTTATGGAGGAGGCACCACTAACCTTGGTGTCTGCATGGCTGTTTCTCACTCCTTGTTCTCCCAGCTCGTGTTGCACAGCAGTTTTTTCCCTTTCTTAAATCTGTTCTCCCAGAGGCACAACCAACATCTCTCATTGGCCCAGCTCTGGCCTGCGGCGGGTCCTTTTTGGAGCCGTCTGAAAGTGTCTCTGATCTGACATGGGGCAGCTTATGGACTCTTCTTCTCACAGAGTACATTTCTGCAGCCCCCTGCTACCAAAACCTTGCCACAGAAACCTAACACAACTGTAAGTACTGTATTCTCCTGAGAAGAAGAACTCATAAATCTCTTTCTGGATACCCATAAAACATGATGTGCTTATTTGTTTCATATCGTTAGTTGCTTTTTTCTTTTTGCTTTTTTCTTTTCTTTTTGTTGTTGTTTTTTTTCCTTCTAAGAAAATAACTAAGCATGTGCTGATGACATACCAATACCACAATGTCATGTGGTCTCATCAGCTGAGATGAGGGTGAATTGTGTGCTCATCAGCAACACCTGACATAAAAAACAAAACAAACAAACAAACAAAAAACACTGTCTTGAGGATACTGCAAATTAGTGCAGCCAAACATTGCAAGACTTTACCTGAATTTTATTATCTCAGAATGCATTTTGTTTGTTCGTTTTGTTGATAAGCCAAAACTGGAGAGTGAGATTTCAAATCTATTTCAACATTTACACATTTACATTTTTTACAATTTCAATGTTTACACTGTGAAAGACTATTAAAACAGTAAAACATTCAGTACATGCTTCTCTTTGGCCTGCATATATATTACAAAGTGACTGGCTATTGCTGGTAACTGGTGATAACTGTATCTGAACATATGAAGCGAGAACCCCCCGGTAACAGATTTGAGATTAACTGTTTTTTATTGATTTTTATAATAAAATCAAGTAATATTTTCTTCAAGTTTTCTTTGGAAAGATAGAAAATGACTTCAAACTGTTTTAAAAATCTTAATACACCGACTGTATTTTCTTTACCAGTATAACTCACTGTTCTGTCATAGAACACAACAGTAACCAGAAGGGAATTTCATATCCCTAAATATTTAAGATGAAAAAGCCAGGTTTGAAATTTATCATGGCTTGCAAGCATTCTGAATTGTTGTCCTTAATCTTACACCCACTCGAGATATACAAAAAGCATTATAAATTGTTCATAGCTCTGATTTCCTACCAACATCCCACTTTGATTTAAGAAGGAAAAAAGTTGAGTGAATCTGTTAATTTTTCTTCTGTTCAAGTCACAATTTGCTCATGTCATATAAAAAGTTGGAATACTACCACAACAGTCAGAAATAAGCGTATCCCTGAGAGATAGAGTTGTGCAGCTGTGGTTCCGGAGATCACACCTCTTGACATGAGGACATGGTAAAGTAGTATGAATAGAGGAAATAATGCAGTCCACTTAAACTTTCTCAAAGACTGGTAAAAGTCCTTTGGTATCCAAAAGTTTTACTATTTTTCTCAGTTACATCAGTCAAATCAACTGTATTACTTCTCCCTGTGAGCCCTACCTCATGTAATTCCAAGCTGAGCACTGCAAGGGTTTTTTTTTCCACTTTGATCAGGTAAGAATGTTTGAAATAATGACTAGTTATACCGTCTGATTTTTGATGCCAAAAATTGTTAATTAACTGCATGGGTATGCAAGTTTTATATTTATCATACTGAAAGTATTCAGAGAAGGATAAAGCTTGAAAAAATGTTTGACATGAGCCAGCAGTGTGTGCCTGTAGCCCAGAAGGCAAACTGCATCAGGGCTGCATCAATAGAGACATGGCTAGTAGTTCTAGGGAGGTGATTATCCCCTTCTACTCTGCTCTTGTGAGGCCCCACTTGGAGTACTGCGACCAGGTTTGGGGCCCCCAGCACAAGAAGGATGTGGACTTGTTAGAACAGGTCCAGAGGAGCGCCACGAAGTTGATCAGAGGGTTAGAGCACCTCTCCTAGGCTGAGAGAGATGGGGATGTTCAGCCTGAAGAAGAGAAGGCTCCAGGGTGACTCTACTACAGCTTTTCAATACTTAAAGGGGGCTTATAAAAAAGATGGAGAACAAATTTTTGCTCAGTCAGATAATGACAGGAAAAAGGGGAATGGTTTTAAACAATGAGAGGAGAGATTTACATTAGAAATAAGAAGGAAATTCTTAACTCAGAGGGTGGTGAGACACTGGAACCAGTTGCCCAGAGAAGCTGTGGATGCCCCATCCCTGAAGATGTTCAAGACCAGTTTGGGTGAGGCCCTGGGCAATCTTATCTAGCGGGTGGCAACTTAGTCCATGGCAGGGGGTAGGAACTAGATGATCTTTAATGTCTCTTCCAACCTGAGCCGTTCTATGGTTCTATGGTTCTATAATTCTATAGGGATCGGTTCTGGATAGGTGTTTGTTGTTGTTGTTGATTGTTGGTGGTTGTTTTGTTTATTTTTAATATCTGTCTATAACTACACCTAATCTTTGTCTGTCTTGGTACCTGTGTCTTTCTGACCTCATGTCAGACATGCATAAGAATTGATAGGACCATAAAATCATTAACTTTGGAAAAGACCTTCAAGATCATCTAGTCCAACTATCACCCTACCACCAATATCACCCACTAAACCATGTCCGTAAGCACCAAGCCCAGCGTTTCCTTAAACACCCCCAGGGACGATGATGCCACCACATCCCTGGACAGCCCATTCAAATGCCTGACTACTCTTTCTGAGAAGAAATGTCTCCTAATTTCCAACCTAAACCTCCCCTGGCACAACTTGAAGTCGTTCCCTCTAGTCCTATCACTAGTTACCTGTGAGAAGAGGCCAGCCCCCAGCTCCCCACACCTTCTTTTCAGGTAGTTGGAGAGAGCAAGAAGAGAAGAGCCTTCTCTTCTCCAGACTAAAAAGTTCCAGTTCCCTCAGCTGCTCTTTCTGTTCCAGGCCCTTTACCAGCTTCGTAGACCTTCTCTGGACACACTCCAGGGCCTCTACGTCTTTCTTGAAGTGAGGGACCCAAAACTGAACACAGTACTCAAGGTGAGGCCTCACCAAAGCAGAGTACAGGGGGACAATCACCTCCCTGGTCCTGCTGGCTACACTATTCCTGATACAAGCAGGGATGCCATTGGCTTTCTTGACCACCTAGACACACTGCTGGCTCATGTTCAGGCAAGCATCAGTCAGCACCCCCAGATCCTTTTCCTCTGTCCAGCTTTCCAGACACTCTGCCCCAAGCCTGTAGCGCTGCATGGGCTTGTTGTGGCCAAAGTGCAGAACCCGGCACTGCGCCATATTGAACCTCATCCCATTGGCCTGTGCCAATCGACCCATCCTGTCCAGGTCCCTCTGCAGGGCCTTCCTACCCTCTGGCAGATTGACACTTCCCCCCAACTAGGTGTCATCTGCAAACTTGCAGAGGTTGCACTCAATTCCCTCATCCAAATCATCAATAAAGATATTAAAGAGGATGGGCCCCAACACTGACTACTGAGGAACACAGGGATTGCAGCTTTTTTAATTTGTCTTTCTAAGGCAGCTACTATATCCTGATCATAGTTGTAGGAGTCCATTTCTATATGTCCTCCACCTCCACTACAAAGTTCTTGAGATGGAGAGACAAGAACTAAACACAGTTCTCAGGATGTGGTTGTTTTATTTGGTAGAAAATGATGCCTTCTCTCTCAACGTCTTTTCTGTTCATTCCTACCACCTCATTAGCTTTTCTGGCTGCCTCTACAAACTGAAAAGATATTTTCAGAAAACTGCTAGTTACGTCTCCACTATATCTTTCTCAAGCTGCCAACTCTGAGTTAATTGTGTAGGAGCAGTTTAGGTTATCTTTTGCTATATGTGGCATCTGTAGCAGATAATACTTTGGACTTATGTTGTGACATAATTTGCTGTCTTTGTAGTTATCAGTGTGAGGAAAGAAGGATCTTAGAGGTCTGTTCCAACCTGAATGATTCTGTAATTCTATGATATTTATACACACACACACACACATATTCCTTTATATTCGTAATATATATTCCTTTCTTCAATAAGATAGTCCTCATCTCTCATCACTATGTTTCCTCCCACATCCAATAAAGGATGGAGATTCTCCTTAGTCCTTCTTTTCCTGTTAATGGATTTATAAAATCATTTTTATTGTCGTTAACAGCAATAGCCAGCCAGATTGAGCTCAAGTTAGGCTTTGGCCCTTTTAATTTTCACACTGCACAGCCTTATGACATCTTTCTAGTCCTCCCGAGTGGCCCACCCCTTCTCCCAAAGGTCATAAACCCTCTTTCTCTTCCTGAGCTCTAGCCACAGCTCTCTGCTCAGCCAGGCAAGTCTTCTTCCACATCGACTCACCTTTCAGCATGTGGGAACAGCTTGTTCCTGTGCCTTTAGGATTTCTTTCTTGAAGAGTGTCCAGCTTTCCTGGACTCATTTGCACTCCTGGCCTGCCTCCCAAGAGACTTCACCAATCAGTCTTCTTAACAGGTCAAAGTCTGCCTTCCAGACGTCCAGGGTGGCAGTTCTGCTAACCCCACTTCCTTACTTTTCCGAGAATTGAAAACTAGAATCATAGAGTTGAAAAGGACCCATAAGGATCATCGAGTCCAACTCCTGGCACCCCCCAGGTCTATCCAAAAATTCAGACCATGGCTCTATTAATCAATTATTAAGTATTAATTAATTAATTAACTAGTTAACTCTATTAATTTGTGATTGCTATGCTCAAGATGGCCTCCAACCTTAACATCACCCACAAGTCCTTGTTTATTTACAAGCAAAAGGCCCAGCGGGACATTATCCCTAGGTGTCTCACTCACCATCTGTGTCAGGAAGTTATCGTCCCCACACTTTACAAACCTCCTAGACTGTTTCCTCTCCTCTGTGTTGTATTTCCAGCAGACATCTGGTAAGTTGAAGTCCCGTATGAGACAAAGGCTAGTGATTGCGAGACTTTTGACAGCTGTTTGTAGAATATTTTGTCTGCCTCATATGTATATATGTGTATATATATGTATATAAACACACATGTATTCACATATATAAGAAAAATATATATATATGTACACATATTAATATATTATTTATAGACAGAAGAGAGGCATAATCAAATTATATACTTAGCATAAACTGGTTTACAAAATTTAAGATCCTCCATATTCATTGACTTCTTCGTAACCTTCCAGGAGCAAGAGGGTCTGTTTATGTCAGGGAACACCCTTTTTCACTGAAAGCATAGGCATATCCATTTCGTACTTTACAACTAGTCAGACTCAAGCTCCTATTGCCATCCTCTAAGGACAACACACTCTTGTAAAGTAGAATATAGTTAGAAATATGCTTATCTTTTGTATAGCAACTGCAGGTAAGTATTGGTGAATAAAAACAAAGCAAAATAACATTTCTGGTAAGTCTAATTCTCCTGTCTTCTAACTGATACATTAACCACAAATCTGGAGACAGGCAGAACTATAAATCAAGGAAAAAACTATTTCTAAAATATCAAAAAGTCAAACAAATGTCTTTAATAGGTGTTCTGAGTCTCTATGTTTATAAAAAAAAAAGGAGGATGAAATAGTAACAAAGAACACAAAGAACTATGTTTAAAAGCACATGGTACTGGGTCTTTTGCTTGCATTCAGATTGCGAACCTACTAATAAAGTTGCTATAATGGTACATTTTACTTTAGTATAAAAATGGGTGAAAGAAAAGATCAAAGATTACTATCAAAAAAAAAACAAGAAAAAAAAAAAGTCTGGACTTTTGGGTCCAAATGCAGACCTTACAGTGACAAGGCAATCTTTCTGACAGTATAAAGTAACATCTGCTTTAAAGTTTAAAACAATGTACATTTGGAAATAACAGTAAGGACATTTCATAAACAGGAAAAGACAGTGCTATAAATATAATTCATACATTTCTTTGAACAAAATCCTATAAATCAAAAACCAGACTGCTTATCTATATACAAATTCCTGAAAACTTCCCCCCTTCGGTGGTCATTTTCCAAATGGAGATAACACTTGTATTCATCGGTCACTGACATTTCTCATGTTCTGAAGCATACAATAGAGCTTTAAATTAATTACTTTCTGTTAAGTGTTGGAATGGATTATCCAGGGAATTGCTGTAGTCCCTATCCTTGGATCTATTTGAGGCATGGCACTAAGGAACATGGTTTAGTGATGGGATTCGGTAGCTCAGGATGATGGTTGGACTTGAAGGTCTTTTCAGACCTAAATGATTCTATGATTATGTTATGATATGGTTTTAGGTTCAGGCAGGTCACAGTTAAAACGATACCATTTTCAGTAATCCCTGAGTAAGTCAGGAGACTTGCTCTCTGAGAAAGTGAAATTGGTTCTAGTTCCATTGTGCTAGTTTATGGTGACATACATTAAATTCATCCCTGCATACTCCTATAGGTTTTTACACTTAGAAAATACTATCATTAGTTAATACTGGCTCAAGTCAATACAATGATACAATTATATATATATATATATATATTTTTTTTTTCCTGGGATAGAGTTAGGGTAAACAAAAATGATGCAATCTGTCTTTAATTTCTTCTGATAAGTGCATTGGCAAAATTATGCTGAAGAGCTAAGGATTTTTTTTTTAAATCTTTAGTTTATTTGACTTCTAATAAAGAGGTAAAACTGCAAATCAGTTAAGTTGTTATTCTTTTTTTTTTCTTCCCTTTTGAGAAGAAAAAAATCTAGCAATATCTGGAATGTTTTAGGAGAGAGCATATCTTGGCTTCTCAGAATGGGAAAACAGAAGGAACCTTCTGTAATATCACTGACAGTTTTTCAAAACTGCCCAAATGAATTAGAAGTGTTGACAGCTAGACATGTTTCAGATGCTTTTGTTACCAACAGACTTTGCTCTTCACTTTATATTATTTATTTTTTAATTATAAAAATCTATGTGTATTTCCTGGTTCCAGTTAGGACAGAGTTAATTTTCCTCCTAGTAGCTGGTAGGGTGCTATGTTTTGGATTAGGATGAGAAGAGCGCTGATAACATGCTGATGTTTTAATTGTTGCAGAGCAGTGTTTACACCAGGCCAAGGACTTTTCAGCTTCTCGCTCTGTCCTGCCAGCGAGCAGGGTAGGGGTGCAGCAGGAGCTGGGAGGGGACAGACCCAGGACAGCTGACCCAAACTGGCCAAAGGGGTATTCCATACCATCTGACGTCATGCTAAACAATATATAGGGGTGGCTGGCCGGGGTGGGGGGGCCGGCTGCTCAGGGATAGGCTGGGCGTCGGTCAACGAGTGGTGTGCAATTGCATTGTGCATCACTTGTTTTGTACACATTATTATTAATAATACTATTATTATTATTATTGTTATTATTATTATTTTCCTGTCTTAATAAACTGTCTTTATCTCAACTCACAGGCTTCACTTTCCCGTTTCTCTCCCCCATCTCCCCAGAGAGGGAGGAGGGAGGATGAGCGAACGACTGTGTGGTGTTTAGCTGCCAGCCGGGTTAAACCACAACAGTGTAAGAATACATTTAAAGAAGCAGTTTTCTCTTTGCTTTAAGTGGTTGGAGATAATGGGAGGCATTCAGTTGTAAGTACAGTAAAATATAAGACTTCTCAGCTTGAAAGATAATTAAATAATTAAACTGATTTATTGTTAAGCAAGATATTTTATGATTCTGATAACACTTTGATTCCAAACAATGTTTCTAGTTATTGGTGACATAGGATTTATGAGATGTAATTTGCATGAATATGTCAGCTCTTCACCTTCTTTCTATCAGATTTCAGCCACACCATCTCATCATGTTCAGCACTTAACTGACTTTGTCCGCACAATTTCAGAGAGACCATAAGCACAGCATGCTCTGAATTGCCCTGACTTTTCATCTGAAGGATTCTCTATGAAACAACGGTATAGTGAAAACAGATAAACAAGGCATTGTATACTCTTAAGGGCATACATACTCCAGCTATCTTTGAGGCTGTGTTTCAAGCTCATTGTGTAGAATGCTGATGAATCTGAAATTTATTGCAGCTTAAAACTTTTTTCAATACTTTGTTTAGAGAGTGTAACTGACTTAGACTATGCATGTAAAAAATAAAATAAAAATAAAAATAAAATAAAATAAAATAATGAAAATTAAAAAAAAAAAAAAGGCTAAAACCAAAGTTGAGAGTAGTGGAAAAGAGGAAACACTTCAGCAGAAAAATTAAAAAAATTAGTTGATTACTTCTACAGTAATCAAGGGTTAAATAATTCCAGTGCTGAGGGGGGTGTCAAGCCCCAGATGATCTAACAGTCCCACGTGATCTAAGAATGACTAGAAGTCATAGCTCATCTACTGTGATTCAGTAGGAGCTGTGATAATTTGCCCATATGTGATTTTGAGGTTTACTTTTCTCTTCTTTAAAAAGAAAACTATGTACTCGAACAGCAAAACAACAAAAACTCCTCCTCAAAGCTGCACAAGTTATAAAAGCTTGTTTTCACAGAAACTCAGGTCTCCAGGTCTGTATTCACTTTCTGTTGTTTTCACATTAAATGTTCAGTTCTACTCAATATTCTCATCTCTGGTTCAAAGTCCTTCATGAGTGATAAATTAGCTAACAGGAATATTTTTGTCTTTGCAGTCTTCGGTCCACCTGACAGCTATGCTGCATTGGACTTTTGGACTCCCCCCCCCCCCCCCCCCCCAAAAAACAAACAAACAAACAAACAAAAAAAAAACAAAAAAAAAAACCAGAACATATGAACATATCTCCAACAAGAATGGAGACAAAATTAAGAAATTCACTAATCTGATAAGAATGCCCTCAAATATCACCATGTTCTGAACAAAATATACAAATATACAGCTTACTACTTTGAATGTTGTTTTTCCTCAATAAGTTCTTTTCAATTATTAAAAAAAGATAACCTGAAATGGAATGTAGACTGTCATCATTTCCTGCTAACAAAATAAGTTATTTTGATACTCTGCTGGAAAGGGACACCAATAAATAAAGAAAGAAAGAAAGAAAAAATCAGGAAGATTCCAAAATGTCAATTTCAAACCAGTGCCATTGCTTAGCATGGTTTGTGGTGAAAATTTTGATTATAATTTTTAAATTTTATTTTTCATTTTACTTGAACAACAAACAAACAAAAAGTTGTTTTGATGAAAAGCTTCATAACAGAAGATATTTAAGATTCTGGAAATAAAAAGCTGAGAGGTTGCAGCCCAGGAGGGGGTGATTGAGTGATGGCCACCCCCACACATACAAAAGCAGTCCCTAGGGAGCGAGCAAGCTGTAATGCAGCAAACAGGGTGGCCAAACATGGTGTGGCACATCAGCCAGGGAGTGATACGGCAGTTTGCATGACAGCTCATGAGGGAGGGAGTGCAAGGAGGGTGGAAGGCAAGACACTTTCTTCTGTTCTGGGAGCAACCAGAAGCAGCCTTCTGCTGAAACAAAAATGTCCACTCACTGCAATTGCCAAGCTGCGGCTGAAACCCACATGGAGGTGTCACAGACTCCCCACACAGACACCTACACCCAAACAGACCTCATGAGGACTGAAAGAGCTGCCCAGGGAACATCTGGAAGTCGCTCCAGGGCCTGAAGGCAGAGGTGTCAAGGGTGCAACTGTGCACAGCTGGATGAACTTTTTGAGCAAGTTACCATATTGCGAGAGGAGCTCGCCAAGCATGAAGTATCCAGGAATCCAAGCAAGAGATTGATGCATGGTATTGTGCACTGACATAAGATAAGCAATGGCCCTGTGTTAAGTCTTTACAAGGGGAAGGCAAGCAAACATCCAACCTTGAGCTGGTGGACTTGATTGACTCACAGGACAAGAAAGATTGGACCCTTGTCTCTGCTTGGAGCAGAGGATGAGCCTCCCTCTTTCCCCTGAAGTTCCTCGAAGCAACAGATAAGTTGTTCAGGAACTGAAGAAAGGTAAATGCAGGATTAAATGATCAAAACCCAGTAAAGGACAACCATAGAAAGGTGGACCCAAACACCTGTATTAGAACCTGTGCCACCAAAAAAGTGCAAAGGGTGTTAGTAATTACAGATTCCTCACTGAGAAGCAATGAAGCACCCATTTGCCATCCAGTCTCTCTAGAGAGGTTTGCAGCCTGCTGGGGGCTCACATTCACAGGATCAAGAGGGGGCTACCAAGCCTAGTAAAGACAGAGAACTACCACTTATTTCTACTCTTTCACATAGGGTCTAATGAGGCTGCAATGAGAAGACACCAAAATATCAATATACCTTGGTGAAGTTCTTGTTCATTGTAAATCTAGGGAACAAAGACATTTAGTTTGGGTTTGTCTTCCAAAAGCTTGGTTCCTAAAATGTGATGCATCTGTACTTCATTAGTTGCATAGTAACTGAGTTTCATATTCTTTCTTTTTCACTTGCATTGCTATGTGGCCTAAAGACTTTGTCTCTGCTAGAGCTTCAAAAGTTCAGAGCAAATGGAAACATAATAATTTGAAAATCTTTTTAGTTAGGCAGGCCCATTATAGAGGGGAGTTTCACTGTTAGTCATGAAAGACACACAATATGTAAGATGTTAGAATGTGAAGGCTTTGAAAGTAAATTTATAGCTGAAGTCATAAACAGAGTACAGACAATATCCGGGGATCTATTCATACCATGTACTAGTGTTGCTTGTCCTAGTGATCTTGATCTTAAATATCATTAAAATACGATTCATGGAAAGTTCCATAAGCCAGGGCTCTAAACATTGCCTCTCTATACCATTATAATGACCGAACCTCTCTAAATTGTCTACCTGCTTCAATGACTTCAGAATAAGTCAAGGTCCAGCAGACACAGATAATATGCAGTCGATGATCTATATTACTCTATTATCACACAGTACTCTTCCTTCCTTCCTTCCTTCCTTCCTTCCTTCCTTCCTTCCTTCCTTCCTTCCTTCCTTCCTTCCTTCCTTCCTTCCTTCCTTCCTTCCTTCCTTCCTTCCTTCCTTCCTTCCTTCCTTTCTTCCTTCCTTCCCTTCTCTCCCCCTCCCCCTCCCCTGCCACTTTTCTGCACCATCTAAATAAGTCAAAGCAAAGGACTGTGAAGCAGTTATCTTTATAACAGAGTTTTGGATAAACTGAGTAAAAATGTATTTTTCATACCTGAAGAAGCCTACATTTTAGTAACCTAAATGTAAAATGTTGAGAGCATGGACAAAGTTGTAGTTTTCCAGACAAAATCATTAAACTATGTCTTTATCAGGTGACCTAACCATAATTTCAAAATTTTCTTTAACATCACACTATTTTCCAATATCAACTATGTGGTTAAAACAGTTGAAGAATCCTTGAGTTTTATCTAATTGCTTTAAAAAACTAAACTAAACTAGTAAAATAAAATAACACGTTGGACACCTAATCCAAATCAATATATAGATCAGGATGTTAGAAATGCTGGTTTCAAGAAATTCATTGAATATTGATCACTACTGTCTGTTGTATTTAGAAATTGCTGGCAACCTATACTATCAGGCAGTAGTATAAAACAAAAGTAGATCTAGCTACTGTCAGAGAAAATAATTTTAAATGATTTATAAGATTTTTAAGAGTTCGTATAGCTATATGATAGTTCAGGTGAAGAACATAATGTTCAGCTACATTCTGAAAGAGAAAATAGATTCCAAATTTCCAGTGGTAAATAGGTTTTACAAGCCCAGAACACTTCAAGTCCTGTGACCATTTCACAGATACAGAAAAGAGCAAAGTATGAATTAACAGTATTTTATCTCACAAAAGGTAAGTGGATTCTAAAGGAAACTATAAAATGAGCAGGCAGTGAAGATGAAGAAATGGAGAAGGCTGTCAATAATGTTCCAGAAAAAGAAAAGAGAGGCAATTTAAAATGGAAATTAACTTTAAATGAACACATATTATGAATTTTAACATTCATTCTATTATATATTTATATTTTTAATTTGCATTTCTTTGATTTGTGTTACTCATATTCTCATGGGTTATTGTGTGACAATGTACAAGAGAGGACAGATAATGTCAGAGATAAGATTGGCAATAAAAAAGTAATCTGTAGTAGAGTTTTAAAGAGGAGAATGATTGTAAAAAGAGGTTATGCAAGGTTATGGAGCAGTGAGAAGTGTCTATATCAGCATTAGGGCTACTGATGTGGATGAAAAAGAAAACATTTATTATTATCTATTTTTAAACAGAAGAGTTTACACAGAAAAACAGAACTGTTGCTTAATTGCAACAACATTCTAATAAGAGCAGTATTTTCCTATTCACAGATGAAACTTTCCTAATCTACAATTTTCAGACAACTTGCTCACTTCTGCTTGTGCATATATTGTTTTATCACATGAATTATTAGTATGTTTTAATCATTGCCTTTCTGGCTATAGAGTTTCTGGAGTGAATCAGCAGAGGATCCAAAATCCAAAAGTCAGAATATATGTTCTTCTGAGGCTTTGTTGACTAGAGGAAAACCTCTCTCAAATAGTATACTTAAAAGTTAACAGAAAAACCCAGGGCAAGAGATAATATAGATTTGATCTTATCTAGTTCTTGTTTTGTTTTGTTTTGTTTTGTTTTGTTTTTTTCCCCTATTGAGACACTAGCCACAGACAAGGAAAGGTTTGTGAAAAAAACACTCATTAAAGTGTGGCCTCATTCAAGTGTGGCCTTATCTTCATGCTGAGATAAAAAAGGTTCAGTCTCTATTTCTAAGCCATGAACTTCCCTTAGAGGAAGCTTTGTCTTTGTATATGGGAAATAAGGAAAATAATATAAATAATAATAAAAAAGATACTCATAACACAGCTTTCATTTAATACCTTGTGTTAAATGAGTGTGACTTTTCCATTACTCAGAAAGTACAGTCAGCTTGAATATAATTGCATTTTTGTCAGATTTGTAAGGCTCTTGAATTCTTTTTTCTATGAAGTTAATGATTTTCACTGAACTGTGGGATTGAGAAAAAATTATAAGCATCGGTCAAAAAGGGAAGAAAGGTTCATAACATAAACATAAAATGCTTAAAAATGCTGATAAGTCTTTTCATTGGAACTTTGTTATATACAATGCTTGTTTAAAATAAGGCCATTAAAGGTTGTTTCAAAAACAGTACCTTTCATGAAGAACATTGCTTGAGATTACTGATGTATAACAAATAAAATCTGACAGTTTGTAGGGCAGTCATGGTCATCATCGTTTTGATCTGTCACACAGAAGCATGCATCCACAACACCATTTCCTCTTATCACCTTTTTTCTGCTTGCAAGTGTTTTTAAAATAAAAAAAAAAAAGTTTTGCTATCAGCTATTTTGTTATCATCAGCAAATAGCAATAGTGAAAATGAATTAAAAAAAAAAAGTGATAGACAAGACAAATAAAAAGCTGCTTTTAACTGACATTGACCCTCACTCTAACCCCTGACACTCCCTCTTGAAGGACACTAGGTTTTATTTGGGTATTGCTGACTGACCTATATGGGGTTTATGTGGCAAGATTTAGGTTGTAGGGAGGCTGCAGGATGGGATCTGTAAGAAGCGATCAAGGGCTTTCTGTGTGTAGTGGGTTTATGTGGCAAGGTTTTGAAAGCGAGGGGCCATAGGGGTGGCTTCTGTGAGAAGAATCCAGAAGCTGCCCCATGTTAGGTAAGGGGTCTGCCACTGGCCAAAGTCGAGACAATAAGTAATGTTGTTTGCACCTCTGTGAAAGCATATTTAAGAAGGAGGAAAAAAAAAAAATACTGCTGGGGAACAGCAGCTGGGCGAGTGAGAGGAGTGAGAAACAACCTTGCAGGCACCAGGGTCAGTGAAGAAGGAAGGGGAGAGGTGCTCCAGGCACTGGAGTAGAAGTTCCCCTGCGGCCTATGGAGAGGACCATGGTGAAGCAGGCTGTCCCCCCACAGCCCGAGATGTACCACGGTGAAGCAGATCTCCACGCTGCAGCCCATGTAGGAGACCACAGCGGAGCAGGTGGATCTGCGCTGAAGGAGGCTGCAGCCTGTGGAGGACCCCCTTCCCAGAGCAGGTCCTGGGCCGGACCATGCAGGAGCAGGGGATCTGGGGGGAGCTGCTGCCCGTGGGGAACCCGTGTTGGAGTAGTTTGTTCCTGATGGATGGATCCCATGGTACAGACCCATGTTGGAACAGTTCTTGAAGAGCTGCTGCCTGTGGAAAACCCATGCAGTTCAGGAAGGACAGCATCCCGTGGGAGGGACACCACGTGGAGCAGGGGCAGAGAGTGACCGAGAAGGAGCGGCAGAGACGAAGTGCTCTAGAGGGACGGCAGCCCCCATTCCCCCATTCTCCTGTGCTGTTCAGGGGGAGGATGTGGAAGAAGGTGGATGGGGGGAAGGTTTTTTTTTTTTTTTTCTTTTTTCCCCTTTGTTTCTCACTTCTTTAGCCTGTTAGTAATAGACAATAAATTCTACTGTCTCCCTACTCTGAGTCTGTTTTGCCTGTCAGAATAATTGTTGAGCGATCTCTCCTCGTCCTTATCTCAAAGCTTAAGCCCTTTGCATCATATTTTCTCCAACTTCCCCTTTGAGGAGGGGGAGTGAGAGAGTGGACGAGGTGGAGCTCTGCTGCCCACCTGAGCAAAACCACCACACTGTGACAGTCACAGATGCTTCCAGTTGGCTCCAACCCACTGCTGGACACAAGTGCCCTGTTAAGCAAGGTGGTGGTGCTCATAATATGTTTAAGAAAGGCTAGAAAATGCAGCAGGGCAGCTGTGAGATAGAGAAGTTGTCCTGGTTTCAGCTAGGATAGAGTTAATTTTCCTCCTAGTAGCTTGTATGGTGCTGTGTTTTGGATTTAGGATGAGAATAATGTTGATATCACACTGATGTTTTAATTGTTGCAGAGCAGTGCTCACACTAAGCCAAAGACTTTTCAACTTCTCGCTCTGTCCTGCCAGTGAGCAGGCCGGGAGTGCACAAGGAGCTGCGAGGGGACAGACTCAGGACAGCTGACCCAAACTGTCCAAAGGGTATTGCATACCATCTGACGTCATGCTGAACAATTAATATGGGGGGGCTCGCCGGGATGGGGGGACCAGCTGCTTGGGAGTAGGCTGGACATTGGTCACGGGGTGGTGAGCAATTGCATTGTGCATCACTTGTTTTGTACACATTGTTATTATTACTATTATCATTACTATTACTATTGTTATTATTATAATTATTTATTTTCTGTCCTATTAAACTGTCTTTGTCTCAACCCACAAGCTTTTACTTTTTTTCCTATTCTCTCCCCCACCTCACTGTGGAATGGCTTGGTGGTGCTTAGCTGCCGGCCGGCTTAAACCACAAGAGATCTTTAAGGTCTCTTCCGACCCAAGCCATTCTATGGTTCTGTGTTTACTGAACTGGAAGATAAAGCCAGGTGGGTACCTCATGCATCGCAGCTGTAAATGGGCAGTCAGTTCAACTAGACTATATCTTGTCTGAAGTAAAGTAAACCCCTGAAACATTTATAGTACAGATAATCAGGTCCCCAGCACCAAATTTTTTGCTTTTTAGTTCTGCTCCTTTTTAATTCATGCTGTTGTTTTAAATTTTTTTTTTTAATTTTTTAATTTTGCTGTTGATTATACTAGCAAGTCCTTTACATTTACAGAAACAGACTAAAAATATTTTACTGATGAATTTACCATCTTTCATTCATGAAAAATCTTTCAGGGAATCATCTAGAAAAGAAAAATAGTCATATAGATGCCCATTATTTTTGGTCTCTTTGAACTTCAAGGTCTGTAAAGGGCTCAGTAAATCTGAGAATAAGAGCAGAGGGGCAAGAAGTCCTAGCAATGGATGTTGCTCACTTGCATTTAAAGTCATGGTTTAAAAGTATTTTGTAAGGGGAGTCTGCAGTGCCTGAGTTTGGACATATTTAAGGAAGAGGATAGGAGGATAGAGCTTGATAAGCACACAGCAGAAAAGATGCTCTTATAAGGGTGTGTTCCATACCAGTGGAGGAACACCCCTGAGGTATTGTTGTGTGCAGGCAACAGATGACAAGGTAGGAATGTTGACAGGCAAAAAGCAGTAGGGAGAAAATAGTAAGCAAAGAATGACAGTAATTAAGACAACCTCTCAGTGCACTGCCTAACACTGAAATAAATGGGACAGACTGAGTGCAACCTGAAGTGAATACGAAGGAAGTAGAGACAAGGAAGCAGGGTGAAAAAGTGTATTTTTAGATTTGTTGTTGAGAAGGGAAAGTATTTAATTAGTTATTTAGTTAGTTTTTATTTTTATTTATTGTGTGTGTGTGTGTGTGTGTGTGTGTTTGTGTGTGTGTGTGTGTTTCCCCACAGTACTGGAATCAATGATCAGAAGTCATTGTTAACTGACTATAAATTTAATTAAGTAAAATTTCAGAGTCGAGACTGTTCTGGTTGCTACAATAATTCATCTGGGACCACTTATCTTTAAATGATGGTTGTTCTTAATGTATGATCGGATGCAGAAATATTTCTGTGATGTGGTTTGCTTCTTGCTACTATTATATGTCTGCCTTTTTGTTTCAAACTATGTTGAAATGACATTGGCATAGCACTGGGAGAGCTGAGGAAGAAAATTTATTCTAGGGTTTCTATTCTGTACAATATGTGAAGGTTAATATATAACACGTACATCCTCTTACTCAAACTCTAGAAAGTATCTAGGCTTCCCCAGTGCACAGTTTATTTTATCCTTATAGCTTTATTTTATTGAGTTGTCTATCTCCTCTAATTTCATGTATTTGTTATACCAAAGACTTTTAGAATGAAAATACATCACACATGAACTGGAGGCAAACTGTAATCTTTAGATTATGGTAACATCTATGTTTAGTAAAGTACAGAAGATTAGGGCCCTGGATCAGTTTAGAGAAATACTGCATTTCCTACTTTCTTCTACATTTGCAGCATGTATCAAAGTATTATTTCTAATGAAGAAAAAATGCTTTGAAACCCACAGCCTTCTTATTAGTCATCTTTATTTTTTCCATCCCGAAGAACCACTTTTGTGAAAGACAAAACACCATTGCATAATTGTATTTGGATTGCATTTTTCAGCAAATGCTCATTAGTGACATAACTAAGTAAGTTTAAGATTTACCATTAACATAAGGTACTGATTAACAAGAGAAGAAATGTATTTGAGTCTGTCCCATTTTAAGAACAATTATCACACACACAGGTTACATTCTTCCCACTGTTTTGGATTTTATTTCACAGAATCACAGTATTGCCGAGGTTGGAAGGGACCTCTGAAGATCATCTAGTCCAAGCCCTCTGCCAAGCAGGATCACCTAGAGCGCATTGCACAGGATGGCATCCAGGTGGGTCTTGAATATCTCCAGAGAAGGACACTCCACAACCTCTCTGGGCAACCTGTGCCAGTGCCTTGTCACCCTCACAGTAAAGAAAAGTTTTCTCATATTGAGATGGAACTTCCTATGTTTCATTTTGTGCCCATTGCCTCTTGTCCTGTTGCTGGGCACAACTGAAAAGAGACTGGCTCCATCCCCTTGACACCCTCCCTTCAGATATTTATACACATTGGTAAGATCCCCTCTTGGTCTTCTCTTCTCTAAGCTAAAGAGGCCCAGCTCACTCAGCCTCTTCTTGTATGACAGATGCTCCAGTCACATAATCATCTTTGATTAATCATCCCTCTGCTGCACTCACTTTAGTTCTATGTGCCTCTTGTACTGGGGAGGCCAGAACTGGACACAATATTCCAGGTGTGGCCTCACCAAGGCTAAGTAGAGGGGGAGGATCACCTCCCTTGACCTGCTGGCAACACTCTTCTGAATGCACCCCAGGATACCATTGGCCTTCTTGGCCACAGGGGCACATTGTTGGCTCATGCTTATACTGCTGTCCACTAGGTCTCCCATGTCCTTCTCTGCAAGGCTGCTCTTCAACAGGTCAGCCCACAGCCTGTATTGGTGCTTGGGGTTATTCCTTCCTAAGTGCAGGACCCTGCACTTGTCCTTGTTGAACTTCATGAGGTTCCACACTGCTAAACTCTCCAACCTGTCGAGGTCCCTCTGAATGGCAGCACAGCCCTCTGGGGTATCAGCCACTCCTCCCAGCTTTGTATCATCTGCAAACTTGTTGAGGGTGCACTTCATTCTATTGTCCAGGTCATTAATGAGTAAGTTGAACAACAATGGACCCAGTACTGACCACTGGGGGACACACACCTCCAACTAAACTGCACCATTGAACACAATCCTCTGATCTCATCCAGCCAGCCAATTTTCAATCCAACTCACTGACATCTAGCTCACAGTTCCTGAGCTTGTCTATGAGGATTATTTGTTGCTATTTTTTCCTATATTTGTTTGTTTTCCTGTTTTCTTATGTAACTGCAGGGTTTGTTTATTTGTTTCTTTGTTTGTTTGTTTGTGTTTCGCAATACCTATCATATTTCAAAGAACTTTGGCATAATTTTGAGCAAGTTAGTTACTTGGAGAAGAGTAGTAGATCAAAGTTACAATTTGCTGAGAAACTGAAGAGAAAAACAAGATATAAGAAACATTTCGGTGGTTGTGTTACGTAGTTTGAACAGTGGAAACCCATGGATAAGACATGAATTGCCTTTGCAGTCATGTCATTACCTAAACTAAATATACACGACAAAATAAATCAGAGAGAGGTCCTGATCTTTGTAAGAATCTAAAACCGAAACAACACTCCCATATTTCTTTAGTAGAATTTGCAATACATTTTAACAGGATCTACCTGAGTCAAACATACATGATTAGACCAGGTGCAGAGTGATGAATTAGGCTACATTTATTCTTTTCAAGCTTTTCTGCATTTTGCAAAGCACCAAAACCAGTAAAAGCACAGCAACTGGTCATCATCATTGAAATTTATCCTATTTGTCATGCATGACTTCCCCTTGGCGAATCTATGCTGACTACTCCTGGTAATATTAATATCCTTCATGTGCCTGGAAATGTTTTCCAGGACTAGCTGCTCCATCATCTTCCTGGGATCAGGGTGAGGTTGCCTGGCCTATAGGTTCCGGCATCGTCCTTGCCCTTCTTGAAGATAGGAGTGACATTTGCTTTCCTCCAGTCTTCAGGAGTTTCTTCCAACCACCATGTCTGTTCAAAGATTACTGAGAGCGGCCTTATGTTGACAGCCATCTCTCTCAGTTCTTGTGGATGTATCCCATCAGGGCCTATAGACTTTGTATGTCCAACTTGTTTAGGTATTCCCTGCTCTGATCTTCTTTCACCAGGGGTATATCTTCCTTGCTCCCTGGCCTCTTTCATTACATGAAAACACCATACTAGTTCTGCAATACTCACTTACCTTATTGTGGAGGTTTAGCATTGTCTAGCCTCTCTGTGCCCACCAAGCTACTCTCTTATTCCACCTCCTCAGCAAGGCAGTGGAAGAAAATATCACCAAAAAAAGGCTCACAGGTCAAGATAAGGACATGGAGATCACGTACCAGTGACAATGACTTGCAAAACAGACTCATCTTGGGGAAGATTGATTTATTGCCAATTAAACATAGAGTAGGGTTGTGAGGAAACAAACAAACAAACAAACAAAACAAACAGAAAACAAAACAAACAACAACAACAACAACAACAACAAACCTTCCCTCCACCACCTTCTTCCCATGCTGTCGCATGCTGAATTTTACTCCTGGCTCTTTTACCTCCTTTTCCACCCTCAGCAACTCGAGGGAAGGTGTGTGTGTGGGGTGTGGGTGTCAGTGCATAATAGTTTATCTCTGTTGCTCCTTCTTCCTCATGCTTTTTCTCTGCTTCAGTGTGAGGTCTTTCCCAGATGATAAAGTCTGTCATGAGCTGTTCTATCACATCATGGGTCCTCAGGTTGCGGTTCCTGCCGGATGACCTGCTTCTGAGCTTCCCACATGTAGCAGCTTCCTTCAGACCACATCCACGTGCTGCAACATGGGGTCTTCCATGGGCTGCAGTGTGTAGATCTGCTCTGAAGTGGTACCCCATGTGCTGCAGGGGAACAACCTGCCTCACCATAGTCTTCAGAGTCTCTGGGACAATCTTTGCCCAGGTGTCTGGAACACCTCCTCCCCTCCTTCATCACTGATTGTGGGGTCTGCAGAGTTGTTTCTCTCACTCCTCTCATTCACAGATGCTGCACAGCATTTTTTTTCCCTTTCTTAAATATATTATCACAGAGGCACCACCAGCATCACTCATTGGCTCAGCTGTGGCTAGTGAAAGGTCCCTTTTGGAGTTGAGTGGAACTGGCTCTGTGGGCAGCTCCTGATCTCTTCTCTGCTACAAAAAACTCACCATGCAAAGCCAGTACAATTATTTTGGAATTGTGGGTCTAAAATAAATATACAAAATATATATCCAAATGTATAGCAGATGCAAACCATCCAATATACAAAATTACAAGATCTCATAGTCAAAGGGCACAACAAAATGTCCATAGAAGATGTAGGGACAAGTTCTGTCTAGTGTGGACATAGTCATTCAGTAGGAGAAGGTTCCGTTAACTTAGTGGAATATCAAAACAAGTCTGCATAAATTGATATGCCCATGCATCATAATAAACTACTATAAATGTTCTGTGTAATTTCAATAAAAACTGAGATTATGGGACTGTGGCCCTTCCTTCCTTCCTTCCTTCCTTCCTTCCTTCCTTCCTTCCTTCCTTCCTTCCTTCCTTCCTTCCTTCCTTCCTTCCTTCCTTCCTTCCTTCCTTCCTTCCTTCCTTCCTTCCTTCCTTCCTTCCTTCCTTCCTTCCTTCCTTCCTTCCTTCCTTCCTTCCTTCCTTCCCTCCCCCCCTCCCTCCCTCCCCCCCTCCTTCCCTCTCTCCCTCCTTCTCTCCTTCCCTCCTTCCCTCCCTCCTTCCCTCCCTCCTTCCCTCCCTCCTTCCTTCTTTTTTCATGCTATACTATTCCAGTTCCATGTATCTTTATTGAATAATCACAGTCAGAGTACTTTTGCTGCTAGTGTTCTAAACCTCTAAACTCATTAGTATTATGTACAAATTCCTCTTTTTCTTTCAAATTCCCCTTTGTGCATGTGTGTGTGTGTGTGTTTTCATGTTCCCAACTTTGAATGGCAAAATATCAAAATGGATAGTGAATGAAAGCATAGGGCCTGTAGAGTTGCATGTCACCCATAAATATCAAATCTGAAAACCTATTGATTGTTTTTCATTAATTTCCTTTCACTTTTCAAAACTCTGGATTTAATCAACAGATTCTGTATGACCAGTGTATTTACTGTGTCCAGTTCTGGGCTTCCCAGTACAAAAAAGACAGGGATCTCCTGGAAAGAGTCCAGCGGAGGGCCACAAAGATGATACGGGGCCTGGAGCATCTTCCCTATGAAGAAAGGCTGAGAGACCTAGGTCTGTTCAGCCTGGAGAGAAGAAGACTGAGAGGGGATCTCATCAATGTGTATAAATACCTGAGGTGTGGGAGACAGAGGGATTTGGCCAACCTCTTCTCAGTGGTTTGTGGTGATAGGACAAGGGGTAATGGCCACAAGATAGAGCACAGGAAGTTCCGCACCAGTATGCGAAAAAACTTCTTCATGGTGAGGGTGACGGAGCACTGGCACAGGCTGCCCAGGGAGGTTGTGGAGTCTCCTTCTCTGGAGATATTCAAGGCCCGTCTGGATGCCTACCTGGGCAGCCTGCTCTAAGGAACCTGCTTTGGCTGGGGGGTTGGACCCGATGATCTTTCGAGGTCCCTTCCAACCCCTTCAATTCTGTGATTCTGTGATTCTGTGACCATGAATAACACTCATTGAAAGCAAGATATATTTTCTAAACGACTTTTTTAGCAATGGAAACCAAAACCAACAGCAAAACCAGCATCATTTATAACAACTCATCCCTCCATTTCCATTGTAATTAATGATTTTTTTTGTTTTCCAAAATGAAGAGTTCATCAACCCTGCCTTATAAAAAAATCATGCTGTTGCAGATAGCCTTCAGGGAAGACTCCAAGAGAGTTTGGACGAATCCTCTTCAAAAAATTAACCTTAGTACACAGAGCAAATGAGAGACCTGGTTAAAAGCAAGTTGCTGGTGAGAGATGTCTTGCCTCTGGGAATCTGTCAGTGAAAGTGGGGCATGGCCAGGTCAGGCTTTCATTTTATATGTTTGCCAAGTGTCACCACAAAGAGCAGAACATGTATCCTAGCTCAGATAGAACTCGAACAGCCACAAGCCAAATTCCTCATTGTGATATTTGGAAGACAACACAACATGTATCTTGTCATCTTCTGAAAATAAAATTAAAAATAAAGTAAGATAAAATGAAGTAAAATAAAGTAAAATAAAATAAAATAAAATAATTAAAATAATAAAATAAAATAAAATAAAATAAAATAAAATAAATAAATAAAAAAGTAAGTGACTAAACACACCCTGAAGTACACATAGGATCAGGCATAAAGATTATACACTACACATTTATGATACATTTTATGATTTAAAATACAATATGATTGGATTTATATACTGTAAATGAAGGGGGGAAATGGAACATGTGATAAGCATTGCAAAATATGTGGCATTTTAAAGTTCCTTTAATGAGTAGCCAAAAATATTATTGGAACCTCATTCTGAGAGAATTTGTTTGTATGCATGGCATTTAGACCTACACTATATGAAAGACTTTCAAAGTCTAAGATTATGAATGGAAACTACTGTTGAGGTTACTATGAACTGTAAAATTCTGTGGAGTGCCAGAAACTGTCAGCTGGAAAGAAAACAGGAGAATATCAACAGACTGCATTTAGAAGGAATCCTGATGTGTTGATGTAATAGCCAAATAATGAAATGATTTGCCTGCCTTAATATTCCATTTACAAAGAACTCTTTTAGCCTTTGAAGTGGAAGATTTTAGAGATCATATAAACATATCCTAGGTTGAAAACAGTCTCTGTAAGTGTATTATATTTGTCTTTATAAACATTAATTCTGATACATCAGTAGCTACGGCTGATGTATTTAATAAAAAGATATAGAAATATATTTGATAGTTTGCTGGCTATGAGTTTAAAACTAAATCCCACTTTTCAGTAAGCACTGGAAAAATTAGATTTATCTGTCTACACAAGGGCAAGTGTATTGTCATCACGTAAATAGTGTAACAGAGTAGCTGAAACATTCATAGATATATTGTATGAAAAAAGGAAAAAAAGTACTGTTTTCAAACAGTACTGAGGTGACCTGCCTCATAAATCGGAACTTTATCCACTTTTATCCCACTTCAGAGTCTACTCTATGAAAATATTCATATTGGGTTATAAAGGCTCAAGTTTCAACTGATAATGTTGACAAGAAAGCTACACTTGTCTTTACATTCTTCATCATCTTACGAAAACAACCATGTTGAATGCAGCAATGGAATTGAGACAGTCTTACTTAATGTGACTGAAAGCACGATTTCTACCATCTCATAAAATTTGACAAAGCCCTTCATTATTACTCTTTTACTCATCCAGTAAGACTGCACTCATCTCAAAAATGCAGGATGTTGTATAATGCATACTACATAATTTTCATTACTTCATGCTGTTACACAATGCCATTTTTATTTTTACTTTTACTTTTATTTTTATTTTTTGGAACCTCTACTGTAACGCTTTAACATATTTGGTAATAAAATCACGATCTTTCTACAACTGAAATAGCAATTTATTTAAGTGTTTGTGCTTGTGTTTGTTTTTATTAAAATGTGAAGGAGAATCATACTTAATTATGAACATATTTTTCAGATTTCTTCTGTAAATACTCCTTTAAATTATTTCATATTTTTTCATCCTCCGTATTTTAAAACTACCTGTTTCCTTCTTTTTTACAATACTTTTTTTTTTTTTTTTTGGTACTGAGCTTGTAAAATATAATTTAAATGTCAGAGATCTCCAAACTTGAAAGAAAAACAGGAAAAGGGAAAAAGGAAAAAAATAGAAATCTTTCTTACTAGGTACATCCTCCAACAAGAAAATTTTAATTCTGATACTAAAAGAAATTAGATATGGTTTAAAAACAAGGAAACTGATTAATCCTCTCATAACACAAATCTCAATATATAACAGGTTTATTTTTATTTCAAAATTATAACTTCTAGTGAACTTTGAAGAGTAAGAGTTATCCTCAGCATCAATGTTTAATAAAGATTTTCAGATGCACATAACAATTATGTGGTAGTCTGTATAGGAGTGACCTATGGCCACTCTGATTTCAGTCCCTGATTCTTTGAAATATCACAAATTTTTAATATGATTACTCAGTATTATCATAACATAAAATGATTTTGAGGTAAATAAGAGTACATTCCCAGTTTACAAAAGGACTTTTCAAAAATTTACATGCCAAGGCCCGAATTCAGCTTCAAATCTTTGGCAAGTTATTCAGTTTGTCCAAAGCAGAGGCCTAATTTGGGTCTAATAAAGAATGCCTATCTGTACATATAAGATGCTGAAAAATATGTGAAAACAATATGTAAACTTATAAAGGAGTATTATAACCTACAGTGTACAATGTCTGACATTACAGTCAATTCTATGAAATATAGAATGCAACATTGCAAAATACTTAAGTTGGGAAGCAGATATGAAGAAAATTTTATGACAGTAAAAACAAAGGTAAAGTTATTCCTTCACAGAGATCACAGAATCTCTATGAGGTCACATCAAAGTAATATTTCTTTGTGAGCCCACTTTTGAAATAAAATATTGGTATCAAAGTATACCTTTTCTTTCATAAATCAGTAAAATATGATTTTTTTCCTGAAGATTTATATATATATATATATATATTTTTTTTTTTTCTAGAGAGCAAAAATAAGCTTTGTGATATTGAATATCACAACCTATTTTGACAAAAGGCAAAACAAACAGAAACGGTGTAACAAAAGTAAGTGATTCTTCATCTTTAAGACAGAGGTAGGATCCAGGTTTGGAATCCAAGAGGTGACCTTTCTGCAAAATTTCTATTCCATATTTGAGATGAGTTTATAATTGCATTTAGCCTACTAAGAGAAAGTCAGAATCATTTTAAAGAGAGAACAGTTGGCCTCCACTTTGAAAAAAATCTTATTAAGGTTTAAAAAAAAAAAAAAAAGAGAAACAGTTACATAAAAAACATTATGTTTCCCTCTCAGGGAAAAAAAAAAAAATGAAGGAAAAAAATATGCTATTTTCTACCTAAATCAAGGAAAGAGATCTGAAGAAGATAATTCACAATGAACTTTTATAGTTGCATTTTTTCTATTTTGGGGAGAATTATACTGAAAGCTAATTTGAAAGAGGAAGAGGATGACTGCTTTTCAACTGCATCAGAACTAATTCAGTTATCGTAAAAGTAGACAAGCATCTGAGCTCTATGAATATTTGCCATGGGACAACTTAAGGTACAGTAGCCAAAACAAGCAAACAAACAAACAAACAAACCAGACAAAACAGGCAAAAAAAACACACCAGATAGTGAAATAAAAATGATTTGTTTATTTATGAAGTGGGATGAGCATACCAGATGGACAGCAATCTCTTTTCTAAAGTTCTGTTCTACAGTACACACAGGATACAGGTTTTTTTTTTTTTTTTTTACGGGGTACACACAATAAGGAAACCCTCCCGCAGCTATGAAGGGCGCTATACCCTCGGGTGAACAGTTTGGATCTCTTAGTCCTGGCGGGCAGCCTGGCTACTTAAAACCTTGAATTTACCCATTGTCATGGTATGTGATGTCTCTGTATATTTCCCCTACCCCAGAGGCTATTGCTTTCACTATTTGTTACTTTCCAATTTAAATAGTTTAGTCTGTGGTCATTGGTCCCTAGGGTGATCTCTTTTTCTCTCTCTAAAGATTTTTTTTTTTAAACCTCTGTTGTTATCATTTCTGTCCACTGCACCAAATGTGTTAAAAGAATTTACAGTTGTTAATCATTTCTCCATGCTTTCTTTCCCATATATACCTTAACTGTGAGCAGGACAGATGAGTCCAGGTTATATTTAGCAATGCATACAGGTAGCATTACAATGATAACTATATGTTCTTTTATGTTTTCCCAGCACAAATCAAAACCACGTCATCAGTTAGAGCTGAATGTATATAGTCCAAGACTAATTTTGTCTGGGTAGGTAGGTTTTACCCTGTGATAATATTGTTCTACAAAAACAACAGGTACCTGTATTTGAAAGATGCAATACTGCAGATATGAAAATTGTCCAGAATATTATGCTATATGTAGAAAGAATATAGCATACATATGGATGGAAATATATATACATACATTACAGATCTAGATCTAGATAGATGAGATACATAACCTCTCTGCGTCTCTCATTTTTCTTATTCTGCTATAGATAGCTAAATGCATATACATATATACATACATGCATATAATCACCCACATACATTTGGATGATAAAGAAATGCAGCCTCATGAAACCATTACTGCTTCAGAAATCATGTTTTATCTACAGGTTGTTTAATAAATATGGATGCTAACATGTAAGTCCCTTTGGTTGCCTGGTGCCCTTATGCTGCTGAGAAAGCAAAACATAATGCAGTAGATAATAAGAGAAAAGGGAAAAGAAGAAAAAGAAGAAAAAGAAAAAGAAAAAGGAAAAGGAAAAGGAAAAGAAGGAAAAGGAAAAGGAAAAGGAAA
>NC_137694.1:162393585-162442957 GCF_964034855.1 Anser brachyrhynchus
AAGGGAAGGGAAGGGAAGGGAAGGGAAGGGAAGGGAAGGGAAGGGAAGGGAAGGGAAGGGAAGGAAAGGAAAGGAAAGGAAAGGAAAGGAAAGGAAAGGAAAGGAAAGGAAAGGAAAGGAAAGACAACAACAATAAACATGTCTGTACAAAACATGGAAAAAGAGGCTTGAGAGAAGAATAATATCCAAAGGAAGTTGCATTTTCAACACCTCTGAGAGTCAGGTGACATTTATGGTTTTTAGTGTGGATCTCGATTACTAATTATAGCTTGCTAGCTAGTCTTGTTATTTCTGACAAGAAAAAAAAAAAAAAAAAGCCTACAGTGATGCTAAAGGCTATGGCCATGAGAGCTGAGCATGCTGATTTCAACTAAAATCTATCTACTTTGAATGTTTACAATGAAATCCAGTACTAGTTCTAGTCTGTTAAGCCTCTGTTTTCAATTCACTGCTTCAAACTCGTCTTCCATTTTATTAAAATTATTGTTACACTGCAGGAATGAATTCTATGTTTTCTCTTGTGTTTCTGTAATCAGTTTTCAGTTGGACTAACAAATTGAGTAAAGCTCTTCTAATTTTTTCTCATGACATAATTTTCAAAATTTAGTTTGGATTAATAAGGTTATGAATAAAATTGTAATTATGCCATCCAGTATTATAATTTCTGTGGACATAAAAAGATAAAATAAAATCTAAAACTATAAAAAGAACTCTCCCAACTTCTCACCTTCAAAAGAAAAAACAAACAAACAAACAGGTTTTTGACACTGGAAAGTAAAACCAACCAACAAACAAAAAAGTAAAAAACCAACCAACCAAAAAAAACACTTGGTATTTAGAACAGACTGTATATAACCTTATTTTTTAATGTGGTTTTCTGTCACTAGCTTTTCTCTTTCATATAATTCTATTACAAGGCAATAAACACTACTAAGTGAAACTACTAAGGTATTGCAACTAAAGGTAGCATAATAATACTGAAAAAGAGTTACTTCCTTTTGTTATATTCTCACAGACAAGAACACATATATTATTGTTTAAATTCCAAAGAACTGAAAATTATGAGTAGCATTATTTTTTAAAAAAAAGGTGACATTGTTTCTCCTCAAATGCTGTATGTTATTCTTTTCACTGTCAGCTCTTCTCTTCCTATACAGACATACATACATGTTAATATACTAGCAAAAGTATAATGAAAATAAAACACTCCTCTTTCTTATAGAGCTAGCTACAATTATATGGACCTCGTCAAGGATTTGCTCCACTGCAGATACAGATTGCTGATAGAAATGTATCACAGAAAATATCAGGAGGATTAAAACTTCTATAGATCCAATCTTATCTCTTAATGTTCAAATGGAATTATGAATGTTTTTATAAATGTTGATATTTTCATATAGAATACTCCACTGGTATTCAACATATTTCTCAGTGTTAAACAATATAATAAAAGGTATCAATTTCTATACTTTTTTTTTCTTTAAATTAATCTGTTCTTTTACAGTGAAGTTTTGTGTGTATTATACTTTCAATTTACAAGAACAACACTAAATAACTGTAGCATTATGATTTCATTCACACTTTACAGAATGGATGCAGCAAGGTCATTAAAGACATTCTGTGAATAAAAAATTGAAAAGGATATCACAAGTCACCCAGTCCTGGAATTTAGTCATGAATATATGCCCTTTTCTACGGAATGTAGAGGGTCTCCAAGAGCGATGTGTATCTATGCATAGTTCAACAAAAATATATTGGGACTGGCAAAATAGATGTCGTTTTGTTAGCTTTTCTGCGATCGTGTATATCATGGAAGATATTTCAGAACAAGATACAACCTACCTTTTGCTAAAAAAGAAACTAGTCTAGTAGCGCAAAGTGAGGGGGAGAAAAGTATTCTCTACCTTCACATTTCTATTTAATTCTGCCAAAATTTATGTTTAGAAACTCATTTTTTAGCACTAAAACAATAATTTAAAATAGCTGTCCTAGTTCCAGCTAGGATAGAGTTAATTTTCCTCCTAGTAGCTGGTAGGGTGCTATGTTTGGGGTTAGGATGAGAAAAGTGTTGTTAACATGCTGATGTTTTAATTGTTGCAGAGCAGTGCTTACACTAAGCCAAGGACTTTTCAGCTTCTCGCTCTGTCCTGCCAGCGAGCAGGCTAGGGGTGCAGCAGGAGCTGGGAGGGGACAGACCCAGGACAGCTGACCCAAACTGGCCAAAGGGGTATTCCACACCATCTGACGTCATGCTAAACAATAGATAGGGGTGGCTGGCTGGGGTGGGGGTGCCGGCTGCTCGGGGATAGGCTGGGCATCGGTCAGAGGGTGGTGAGCAATTGCATTGTGCATCACTTGTTTTGTACACATTTATTATTATTATTATTATTATCATCATCATCATCATTTTCCTGTCCTAATAAACTGTCTTTATCTCAACCCACAGGCTTCACTTTCCCATTTCTCTCCCCCATCTCCCCAGAGAGGGAGGGGGGAGGGTGAGCGAACGACTGTGTGGTGCTTAGCTCCTGGCCAGGTTAAACCCTAATAGCTTAATAGCAATCTAAGTGCTGGGGTCTAATCTGCATTTCCCTGTTTTTTCCTCCTTCTATTTATTTATTTATTCAATTAGTTATTGGGTAAAAACATATAAATGCATATTTCCTGGAACTGGAATAAAGACATCTGCCACCTGTAAGCACACCAAAGAATGTTAATAGCTGTCTTGCTCGAATTACTCGTTTCCAACATGATAGGAAAAATCTGGTTACAAGCTGTGTGCAAAGAAAGCATTGTTCCTTTTTTTACGTCAGCCGTATTTGACACACACATTGTTCTCCTCACCACTCACCTGCTCAGTTAATACTGTTGACCCATGGACAGAAATCCATTTGCTTGCACTACTGTTATGGGGGCATTCTTCCGTTACACTATTTTTGCACAAAAATACAGAATGAAAAACAATGCAAAACAACAACAACAACAACAAAACTGAGCTTCATATATACTTAACCCTCTGCTGTTGTAGACCAATTTTAATTATTTATTGTAGTTCGGTTTTAGTACTTCTATTGTAGTTCTGTTAAGTGTTAATATTTGTATCAGAGCTAGAGGCAGGTGTTACTCTTTTTCGTTTGTACAAGCTGTTCACCCAGCTTTCCTGGTAAGAGTTAGTGAACTTGTTCCTGTGATTTATTTCACGCTTAACCAGAGTAGGAAAAAGAAATGCTACATCTAAGTAGACCAGGTAATCTGGTCACAAGGGAGCTACCTATCTATTTTTCATACATTCAAGGGCTTAATTTTAGTTCCTGGGGAAGGCTCTCTAGCTCTGAAGGAAAGGACCTGGAGGGGTAGGGGGAGCATGAACAGAAAGCTGAACAGGATGTGTTCATCCAGACTTGAAGGGTGGCCATAGCAAGAGAAGGCTGAGGAGAATACTTATCCTTCCTGCATTGCACTTGTGGGACTGCAGTGGCCATGTATGCGCAGATTTGGGGTCCTCAGGTCAGAGCAGTGCCAGGTAATTAGGAAGAGACCTGAACAGTGCCAATCTGAGGGCCTGGACACACAAGAAGAGGTTGAGGGGGATGGGTTTATTGAGTCTGGAGATTGCTCAGGGTGGGAATTTGTGGTGCTAGAAGAGAGGCTAATGAAAAGATTTTATTTTAATTTATTATTGTTATTGTTATTTTCCTTGCAGGTACACACAAAACCACACAAAATAACTGATGCAGAAGAAATTCTGATTAACTGTAAGGAGAAGAAAAATTTGTAATGAGATCAATTATGACCAGAGTGGCTGTAAAATTTCTGTCCCTGGAGAATTTGAACACATGAACAGTCTAGGCCCTGGACAGCGTGATATAACTGAACTTAGTACTGCATTGATGATCTCCAGAGGTCCTTTCCAACTTAAAGTACTCTGCTCTTCTGTCATTGCTCTAGCAATTTTATCTTAATCTTCAGTTGTTTACTTCTTCCTTTGAGCTCCTCAGAGTAATGTGAATGACTCTGCTCAAAATTTAGTCTCCTGTAAAAACTCTAAGTCTTAAATTTGTAAAAAAATGAGACGCACCCACCATTTTCTAACCCTATCTACTATTGTTTTAGATGGAGACTTAAAAAAAAAAGTTAAAATGAGACATAATTTAATAATTTCTTGGTAAAATTTTGCGATATGAAACAACTGTTACATGGGACTATGTCACTAGGTTATGCTTTTTTCAAGAATTTCAGAGAAAAAAAAAATACTAGTGACTCTTTCTGTTCTTTCTTTTTCTTCAGAAACTGCTGGACTTTAGCTGGTGAAGTATTTTGAAATAACTCTACCAATAAGGAAAAATGGCAGAGGAAGATATTGAATCCATGTTAGTACTTCTTCTTTGAGTTCCACTGAAAGAAAAAACATTGATATATTTTCAAATTAAGCTGATATCCTTCAGCTTTGCATTTTAAGGCAGCATCTCCTTTGCAGAATGGGGTCAGATACATGATTTAATGTTAGTCTAACTATAATAACTACACAAAATATAACACTGAAACATGCCACTACAGACTTCAACATAGGTCATTCAGATGAATAAAAAATGCAAGATTCCCAAGTAAACACATACAGCCTGCAATGAAGATTTTTCCACATGACTTTTTACAATGATTTAATTCATGCTGTTTAATATCAAACAGTACAAAACATATTTTTGATTGCCTCGCCACCAAAGTTTCACTCTGAAATTCTATTTGGAATTTCAAACAAAAAAGAATAAAAAAATGAAAGAACAACAACAAAAATCTAACCTCCAGGAGGAAAAATTCTAGTTCTGTCTTACTGCTTTTCTCATTTTATTTTATTTTATTTTAAGTTTATTTTATTTTATTTTATTTCATTTCATTTCATTTCATTTTATTAATATCTATACTCTCTTCTGGTTCTGCAAATCACATTCTATTCCATTGTTTCACACAGCTCAGAGTAAGAGTACTACAGGCAAATTTCATGTAATTCTATGAATAAGGGGCCAGTTATTCACGAAATATGGTTACCTCACACAAAGTAAGATTTCGAATTTACATCAAACAACTTTTTCAGCTATGATATTGCTTATACTATACAATAACATGTCTTCCATGGTAAATATTTACAAGATTTAGCTAAATATTTGAAGTGAGTTTGCCAAATAAAGAAACTCTGTGAATTCACAAATGATTCAAACAGTTTTCAGCTTACAAAGCACATTTCTTTGTGTGTGTGTATGTGTTTTAGCTTCTTTTTGTCACAACTTGGATGCCAACTTTATACAGTATAAAAGCATTCTGTCAAAATCACTGTTGGTTCACCTCTACTTCATATCACTACTTATCCTCTGGAAGTTTTCTGAATTGTACTTCAATTAGTTTTTAGTTTTTTCTTCCACAGGAGAAAAAAAAAATGCATAGAGACCTATTTTTCTTTCAATCTGATTGAAATTCATAGTTTCCAGATGACTGAAACCACATTACTCAAATTTGTCACAAAAAGACAACTACTATTTGCAATAAATTTCAGCAATGTAATTACAAACTCAGAATGCATAAGCATAAGAGAGCTAGTTAATTATGGTTAAACAGGAAATCATTTCTTGGGTATTTCTAAACTAACATATTCTTGAATTTACAACAGTAATAAGGTTATTGCACTGGAGGATTTTGCTTTTTTGTGTGAATCAACACAAAGGACTTAAGACTAGGAAATATTATAAATTGTATAAATTAACTCTTCTCCCCTTATACCCATCCCCCTTCTCCCCTCCCCCAATTCTCTGGTGTGTTCTACCAATTGCTTCCACAAGGAAGAGATTTCAGACAACCCAATATTGAGATTTGCTAATGGGAACAGATTTTCATATACAAAAGACTAAAAAAGGAAGAGAGGTGGTAAAAACACTATTATTATTATTATTATATAATAGAGATAGAGAAAAGAAGTAGATTAGAAGTATACAAGTATACAAATGGAGACCCTTATCTTCCTATTCTGACTAAGCTTTGGGTGATTGAATAAGATGGAATCTGTGATTAAAAAAAAAAAAAAAAAAAAAAGTTGTTCAGTTAGCTCAATCTCCTGAAAGCCTAAGTAATATTCTGTCATAACGCAAAATATTTTTGTTATTCTGTCTATTCTGTATACATCATTAAGTAGAAGAAATTCAGCATTAAAAATCTGAACCCTGACTTTTTACCAACACTGCTAGTTTAAGCCAGATTCTTCTTTAACTTAGCTTTTATGGTACACTGAATACCCTTAGTTCTTTCAGTGTGTTTGTAAACAGATTTCATTCTGCGTTTCAAAGAAAGAGCTAGAGCTGCTCATACTGAGTTCTGAGAGTCCCTCAGAAACACTTACAAGTCCTGAAGGAAAAGTCAAATGAGTAAAGTGCAGCAAAATGCAAAAAACAGTATATTAGAAATAAAAATAAAAAAGAAGAGAATAAGTGACTGATGTTATATCCAGCAAATCACCTAATTGATCTATAACCATATGCTTCTTTATCATTGTTTCCTCCATGAATTAGTGGCCTTTGTATTGAGGTCAGTTGTTTTTAATATCTTTATCAATTATATTGATGAGGGGATTGAGCACACCCTCAGTAAGTTTTTAAATGACACTAAGTTGGGCAAGAGTGTTTGAGGGTAGAAAGGTTCTGCAGAGGGATCTAGATAAGCTAGATCAATCGGCCCTATCCAACTGCGTAACATTCAACAAGACTAATTGCTGTGTGCGGCACTTGGGTCTTAACAACTCCAAACAATGGTGTAGGCTTGGGGAAGAGGGACTGGAAAATTGCCTGGCAGAAAAGGACCTGGGGGTGCTGATTGACAGACTGCTGAACATGAGCCAACAGTGTATCCAGGTGGCCAGCAGGACTTGGGAAATGATTGTCCCTCTGTACTTGGCTCTGGTGAGATCACACCTTAAGTTCTATGTTCAGTTTTGGGCCCTACAGTACAAGAAGGATATTGAGTTGCTTGAATAAGCAGAGAAGAGCAACAAAGCTGGTGAAGGGACTAGAAAACAGGATATACAAGGAGTGGCTGAGAGAACTGGGGTTGTTTAGTCTAGAGAAAAAGAGGTTGAGGGGAGACCTCTTCACTCTCTACCACTACCTGAAAGGTGGTTGCAGGGAGGAGGGCATCAGTCTCTTTTCTTGGGTGATAAGTGATAGAATACAAGGCAACAATCCTAAATTGCACTAGGGGAGGTTTAGATAGGATATCAGGAAGAAGTTTTTCACAGAAAGAGCAGTTAGGCATTGGAACAGGCTGCCCAGGAAGGTGGTGGAGTCCTCATCCTTAGAGGTATTTAAGAGATCTTTGGATGTGGTATTTAGGGACATAGTTTAGCAGTGGATTTGTAGTGTTAGTTGGATGGTTAGCCTTGATGATCTTAAAAGTCTTTTCCAACCTAAATGATTCTATGATTCTAATTTCTCTGTTAGTTATGAGGAAAAGAGACATGTAAAGTTGCCATAAATCCATAAAGGAGAACTATGCAGAGAGTAATATATATATTTTTTTTTCTTTTTTCTTTTGTTAGCAAGAACAACAGAAAAAATAAACTTTAGAGGAAATAGCAGGAAACATTTACTTCACATTAAAGGAAAAGCTAATCTAAAATTAAGTTTTGAATGAACTAAAGAAGAAAGTAAGATTTTTATTATCAGAGAAAATTAAAGGTTTACACGTCTCATATGTATACTTCAGGCATAATTTAAACAGTCTTATCGTGATGAACTATATTCTCCTAATACCGATTTTGTTCTCTGGTTCTTGTCTACATAGCTTCTGCATCCAAAGACATTATTAGTGTCTTATCAAAATGATTCTGTAATGTACCACAACCTTACACTTTTTTTTTGCGATTATATATTGTATATTTTTTATGTTGTAGATCCCATTTCAGTAATGAAATTCAGTGTTCAACTGTAGACTGTGAATATGTACACTGAAGTCCATACAGTTTTATCAAATATAAAAGGCTTCACTAAGAATCTACTTCCTCTCTCTCTAAGAAGGTTTTATAAATATTGTTGTTGTTGTTATAGTAATCTTGTCTTTTCAAGTATATCTCTGAGAATAATGAGGAATTAATACTATTTGGTTATGATACTTTTTCCCTATTAGTTGTCTGTCTCTTTTGCCTGAGCACAAGAGCTATGGCATCATTTAAATTCCATTAATATCAGAGCTTTCATGGTGGATAAGAGTGGAGCTATTTATTTTGCCCTGAGGATATTATATTATTCTATTATATATTACGTCAGTTACATTCAGAAGTGAAAAATTTTCAATTGTGTTAACTTATGCAAATTGTAAGTATGAAATAAAAAATATAATAATATATATATGCAGAAACAATCATGATTAAATAATGGTGTATTTTTTCTCTCAGGTGACTTTCTTTGATCTGAAGTCCTTACATACAAATAAATGAAAGTTTACTGCCAAGGTATGTTTATTCTGATTTTTTTAATCTTATTCCTTTTCAAAGACATTAATTGAAAACCTGCTTAATAACTTTTATGTGTATGTATATCTGTATGTATATGATGAACAGATTTAGTACACACCAAAGGATTTTATTTCATCATCCTTTCTGGACTGTGAGAGAAAGTGAACTGATGATGAAGCTGCATATAAATCAATGAGCATTTAGTGCCATGCTTAACTAAATTAATGGAAAGACTTCAACTGCCAGAACATCAGTCTGATAAAAAGAAGTAAATAAAGAAGTGAAAAGAAGTGAAAATCCTTTAACCTTTAATTTCTATATTATTTGTGTCATCAAATGTCACACATTATAATACAGATATTTAAATTGTAACTCTTAAGTAAAAGAAGGAAGATGTGAGTTTGAGCTTAAGAATTTTGGAGGATTCTAATTATTTGAGAAACACAATAGATTATTGATATGATATTCTACAATCATATTCCAGTAAATACTAAATATATTAAAACAACAACAACAAAATGCAAACCGACCTTTTGTTCACTCCTATATGTTAAACTCTTTACAATCTGCTATTGTAAATTGGAAACATCCTAAATCCATTATATATGTGTAGTCTTAAAATTGTGCAGGCTCCTGTCATTACAAAAATGGATGTTGAATTCAAACATAAATTTCTGTGTTCAGTGATACAGTTGTAAATAACAAAATATACTCTCTAAGATAAGTCCATTTACCAGAATTTCCGTTTTACCATATTCTTTCTTGGCCACTGAAATAGACTAAAACTAACTTCATTTAAAAATTTTAGAACAGAACAAATCTTTCATATTTGGACAAGAAAAATACGACTCGTTCAGATGCAGACATCTACATTTTCATCATGTAAAGATAAATAAGTTGGATCCCTCAACAGTGTCTTCATTTTTTTTTTTTTTCCCAGAAATACACTGGTCACTGAATCTGAGTCTGTCCTTTAGGGGAAACATAACCATGATAAAGATTTACAGGTATTATTCAACCCTAACATCATAATTTCTTTATGTAGATACTGCAGATAACCTGATGCTTACAAGCTAATTTCTATTTCTGTCCATTTTCTGAAACTTATAATTTGTTTTGATTTTTCTCTAAATTGAAATTTCAAATAGTTATTGTTTTTTCTCTTGTTTCTAATGGGTATTTCTCTGTTTGAGGTATGTAATGTGATATTGTACAAGAACTCAGAGGTTATTAGCAGCACTCAGTGAGAGAATTAAAAAGCCCCTTTCATATCTGAACTTTTTTAAAGAGCCATTTTGGCACCCCCACATGTGAGTACAAAAGACACAGCAGAATCTGTGCAATATCCAGTGACCCAAAGCCTGATTATTTCCCAAGACATTTAAAAATAATCTCACAACATAGCAGTGTTCACTGAGGTTGCATCATTAAAGCTATACAATTTGAGAACTGGTGCCACACTTCAATGAAATGACACAGTTTTCTGTCATTCTGTTTTCCAAGTAAGCAGAGTGGTTCACATATACTTTAACAAATTCAGAGCCATCCTCTACTCATTCTGGCAAAATGCTAATTGATTCCATTAAGTGCAGCCAGGACCATAATAATTCTTCCTTTATTCCATTAACTCAGTATTTTCTATAAATGCAGATTCAGGAGCAGAGATTGGAAGTGCCATGAGCTTGTTTTAACTGAAACTGAAGGACAGTATACTGAATTCAGCAAAAGCTTGTATGCCCTTAGAGGTGGATTTGAAAAATTACTTCCCCCATTACGCACAGCATCATTTTTTAGTTGGTATTCTGGAGTTATTCTGGAAAATAAAGTTTTGTTTGCAAAATGAAATAATTTCTAAATAAAAGAATGAACCACGCAAAAATAGGTAGCTAAAGATCTGTGGTCAAAAGGACTGATCTGCAAACTGTAATTTATTTATTTAGTTTTCCCTAGACACCCTTGGGCAGCACATGGTTAACTTACCCTCTTCAGAAGCCTTAATCACAGTCATTGCTGAGAAACTGAGAAAGCATAGCTTTGGTAGTAAATCCTATTGCTCAACACACTGACACAACAGGCTCAGGGCACATGGCAAGCCACCAAGAATACTTGAAGTCCTACATTAGCAATAGTTTCTAGAAAAGAACATGTGATCCTGTATTCGCTAACTACAACAGGAGTGTTCCCAATATTTCCTGAAGAAAGTTGAACATCTCTCTAAATGAAGCCTCAGTAATGACATAGATATCTACGCATAAAATAGCTAGTCTACTCCCTATCCACTTGTTAATGAGGAAAACAGGTATCTCTCCTACATGATTCATATTTTTTGGAGTAGGTATCTGAAAGAGGTAAAAAATAAGTATATAAGAAACAACAAAACAAAACAAAAAAGTCCAGCCCTCCAAATCCCACCTCTCTGAATGACTGGAATGGTTGCTAACATACTCTTCATAAGTCTTCTGTCTTAAAGATATCTAAGTTAAGTAAGATTTGTATTACATGTTCAAAAGAATTTGATATCAGAAGATAAAAGTGTAATCAATAAAGAAGAAGGTATTTTTGATGACTGGGTGCCTTTCATCCCACTAATGATTAAGGCAATTCTAATAACCCCTAATATAGGAGAATATAAACTATGCTCCTTGGAGTATCATGAATGGCACTTTGTTAGCAGAACTGCCACCCTGGACGTCTGGAGGGAAAACTTTGGCTTGTTAAAAAGACTGATTGGTGAAGTCTCTTGGGAGGCAGGCCTGGAGTGCAAATGAGTCCAGGAAAGCCGGACACTCTTCAAGAAAGAAATCCTAAAGGCACAGGAACAAGCTGTCCCCACATGCTGAAAGGTGAGTCGATGTGGAAGAAGACTTGCCTGGCTGAGCAGAGAGCTGTGGCTAGAGCTCAGGAAGAAAAAAAGGGTTTATGACCTTTGGGAGAAGGGGTGGGCCACTCAGGAGGACTAGAAAGGTGTCATAAGGCTGTGCAGTGTGAAAATTAAAAGGGCCAAAGCCTAACTTGAGCTCAATCTGGCTGGCTATGTCTGTTAAAGACAGCAAAAATGATTTTATAAATCCATAAACAAGAAAAGGAGGACTAAGGAGAATCTCCATCCTTTATTGGATGTGGGGGGAAACAGAGAGACAAGAGATGAGGAAAAGGCTGATGTACTTAATGCCTTCTTTGCCTCGGTCTTTAGCAGCAAGACCAGTTGTTCTTAGGATACTCAGCCCCCTGAGCTGGTAGATAGGGAGTAGAATGAAGCCCTCACGATCCATGAGGAAATGGTTAGTGAGCTAACCACTTAGACATACACAAGTCTATGGGGCTGGATGGGATCCACTTGAGGGTAATGAGGGAACTGGTGGAAGTGCTCACCAATCGTCTTTCCATCTTTCATCAGCAGTCTTGTGTATCAGGGGAGGTCCCAGTTGACTGGTGGCTAGCAAATGTGACGCGCATCTACAAGAACGTATGGAAAAAGGATCAGGGGAACTACAGACCTGTTAGTCTGACCTTGGTGCCTGGGAAGCTCATGGAGCAGATTATATTGAGTGTCATCACACAGCACTTACAGGACAACCAGGTGATCAGGCCCAGTCAGCATGGGTTTATCAAAGGCAGATCCTGCTTGACAAAACTAATCTTCTACACTCAGTGGATGAGGGAAAGGCTATGGATGTGGTCTACCTAAACTTCTGTAAGGCTTTTGACATTGTTTCCCACATTCTCCTGAAGAAACTGGCTGCTCAAGGCCTGGATGGGTGTACGCTTTGTTGGGTTAAAACTGAGTAGCCAGGCTCAGAGAGTGGTGTTGAATGGAGTGAAATCCATCTGGAGGACAGTCCCTAGTGGTGTCCCCAAGGGCTCAGTATTGGGGCCAGTTCCCTTTAATATCTTTATCGATGGATAAGGGGACTGAGTGCACCTTCCATAAGTTTGCAGGCAACACCAAGTTAGGCACAAGTGTTCATCAGCTTGAGGGTAGCAAGGTTCTGCAGAGGGATCCGGACAGGCTAGACTGATGGGCTGAGGCCAACTGAGATTCAGCAAGGCTAGGTGCTGGGTCCTGCACTTGGGGCACAACAACCCCATGCAATGCTACAGGCTGGGGGAAGAGTGACTGGAAATCTTCCCAGTGGAAAGGGACCTGGGGGTAGTGTTTGATAACTGGCTGAGTATGATCCAGCAGTGTTCTCAGGTGCCCAATAAGGCTGGCAGCTTCCTGGCTTACATTAGAAATAGTGTGTCCAGCAGGACTAGGGAAGTGATTGTCCTTCTGCACTTGGCCCTGGTGAGCCCACACCTTGAATACTGTGTTCAGTTTGGGGCCCCTCACTACAAGAAGGACATCAAGGTTCTGGAGTGTATCTAAAGAAGGGCAACAAAACTGGTGAAGGGTCTAGAGAACAAGTCTTATAAGGAGCAGCTGAGGGAACTGGGGTTGTTTAGCCTAGAGAAAAGGAGTCTCGGGGGAGACCTTATTGTACTTTACAGTTACTTTAAAGGAGGTTAAAGGGGATCAAGCTCTTCTCCCAAGCACCAAGTGATAAGATGAAAGGAAAGGTCCTCAATTGCTCCAGGGGAGGTTTAGGTTGGATATTAGGAGAAATTATTTACTGAAAGGGTTGTGCGGCATTGGAACAGGCTGCCCAGGTGTAGCCTATTAACTGTTATGGGTCCAGTAGGGTTCAGGGTACTGAACTATCACGGTCACAGATTCACCAACAGTATAACATGCCCTCACTCTAGTCACATTCAGTGAGAACTATCACAGCTAGGAACAATGCAGCTATGTGCAATTTATTACAGCAACAGGTACACAGGTTCTTTGGATTGCCGGCAATAAATTCACTGTCTGCAAAAGCAAGCTAGCATGCATGAAATACACAGGTTCACAGCCTGGCTATTAACATCTTAAAAGGCACAAAGACTCTAGAGATATTTCTAAGTTCCTGCGGAGAAACCTGGTATAACCAAGTGTTCAAATCTCACCCAAAGGCATCCCAGTGTGGGGGGAAGAGAGGCTAAGCCTGTCAGCTAATCCCAGAAGTCAGGATGGTATCTTCCCTGACATCCCCTTTCTCTTAAGCCAATTTATATTATTTTCTGTCGTTTAGGTGGAGCTTGAGTGACTCTAGTCAAGCATATCTTTATTATGATTGGTGAAAAGTTTTCTCACCTTTGTTTAAAGGTATAGACTCCAAGAAATTCAGAGTGCATGCTCAGTGAGGGGTGGTTGCACCTTGGAGGTGGGTAGCTTTTGGGACGGAGGTGTGTTTTGGTATTATAATGATATTATAATGAGCAAAAGTTCACTAGAGTACAGCATTTTGTCAAAAACATGACAGATCATCAGCTCAGGGTAGCAAATGTGCGGTTTATCAGTCTCGGTGTGCACAAGGACATCCAAGTCCCCCTCTTGTCACAGAGCTTAGCTGCGGTGTCTCCATTCTGCTCCCCACTCCATACTGTTCCTTAGAGTTAGCACACCAGGTTCCCCTAGTGCGGTAGCATCTAAGGTTGGAAGCCTAGGGAACGCTTATGTAGTGCAGCTACGCCCTACCCTGAAAGCCTCTTCAATGCTGTACATTTTCTTTAAAATGTGAAAGGCAATTACTCCACACTAAGGAAGTAGCAGAATCACCATCCCTAGAGGTCTTCGAGAAACATGTAGATTTAGAACTTAGTAGTATGGTTTAGTAGCGGACTTTTCAGTACTATGTTAAAGGTTGGGGTAGATGACCTTAAAGGTCTTTTCTGACCTGAATGATTCTATAATTCTACTATTCTATGATTCTGTGAATACAGTGTTATACAGAATTACAAGATGGACTTCAATGGAATAACTTTTAAAAGTCTTCATGTTACAAACTGCATTTTATCTAGAAATCTGCTTTGAATCTACAGTAGTTACAGTGCAAAAAAATTAAGGAGGGGTTTATATATCAGTGGCACATCATAACTCTGACTCCTTGGAGCGTGAGAACTGATAGAAAGGTGTTTGAAGTTTAAAGGTGGTTGAAGCTACAGGCAAATAAATTGAACAGTCAATGACAAAAATATCAGTGTTATTACTGATGATCCATGGGAAATAAAAATAGTAATTCTGGATGGCGCTGGTAGGTTTTCCTCTCCTTTTTGGCAAGACTCTTTGTTGATTACAAATCTTTGAGGACTGAATGGAAAACAGACATATACAAACTAAAATGCAGAATGAAAGGGTAGAGAAAATAAGTTCTTGTAAACAGGAAATGAAGATAGGTTTCTACTTATGGTTAGAGGATGGTTTATTTATTGCACATGTTGTTCTTATGCTTTCCTATGTAGTTGAAATGTCAATGGTTTTGCAGAAATATCAAATTCCCCTCTTCTCTCCCTCCTTTCTTTCCTTCCATTAATGTGTTTATATTTTTCCATGTTGCAGAGCATTTGTGCTGAAGTGTGGTCAGAGAGATTTCTGCTATTACATCAAGATTATTCCCAAGCCTATAAATACTTGGGGGAAAAAGGAAGGGGGAGAGGAGGGGAGAGGAGGGGAGAGGAGGGGAGAGGAGAGGACGGGAGGGGAGGGGAGAGGAGAGGAGAGGAGAGGGAGAGGAGAGGAGAGGAGAGGGAGAGGAGAGGGAGAGGAGAGGAGAGGGGGACAATAATTTGGTATCTGATATTATCTGGAATTCCATGATATTTCAGGTGAATGAAATGGGATTACTCATGGGGCAAAATATTCCTCAATTTGAAGGCGACATATTTTGTCACCAACATTGAAAGACTTCAAAAAGACATGAAAACAAATATAAGGAAAGAAGTCGTGTGCAAGACTGAATGCACCGAGCATTTTAAAGATCTGAGAGCAGCACATTAGCTCTCTTCCTATGTGAGACTGCAAGCCATATCATCTTAAACAAAAGTGGGGAAAACAGCCTTTTCCATAGTGCCACTTCCCTTTCTACAGTAGATTTTTTTCATGTCTATGGAGATTTTATCTTCTATATACAAATTACTAATTACAGAACTTTATTTTTTTGTTGTTTAAAAAATTACCCACCCAAACACTCTGGCTCTCTCCAGTTACAATTTTCAAACAGTTTAAAGAGTTGTGGAAGTTCTGTGCTTTTTAGTCTACTTGCTACTTTGCCACTGGCAATCAGTTACCACATGGAAAACGTACACCACAGCATTAATGTAGACAGATACACTTGAAGTTGACAAGAATAGGAAGAGCAGGTTCTGTCCCTGAAGAACTTGGGAAATCCCAAATCTACTGAAATGAGCTTTTGAGAATTATCCACATTAGACACTACGTGCAATTACATAATTTTATTTAAGGTTATCATATATGGTATGTATCAAAGAACAAAGATTGTTCCTTAGTCTCACTAGCAGCTCTGCCCCTTTCTCCCTTGCTCTCAGGTAACCAAGTTAGTTAATTGATAGTGTCAGTATCAGGAGAGTGGAATTCTCACTGATTCCTTTTTTTGCACACTTCTCTACCTGGGAAAACCTAATATGCTCAGTGTGCCTATTGCACATTCTTTCCATAAATGAATAATACCAAACAATTCAGATTGTGACTTTTTCTAATCCACAAAAACCAATCACTTATCACTTAGAGCCATGAAACAGCCCTTTTTGTTCCACAGACAAAGCTTTTTCTCTCATTTAAAAACAACAGCAAAATCAAAAAATATATATATATAACCTGAAAATGATTCTTATTTTGTACTTAGTCCAAAGTTTGTTACTTCTATTTCTCACCTAAAGAAAGACTTACGTGAATGAAACCTTGCCCCTTTTAGTTCATCTTCAGGTAGTAGATATCTGTTCTTTTTAAGTACTTACCTTCACCAACAGAAATAGATTAATCCTACAGAAAAAAAAAAAATGAAACAAACTTTTAAAGATTCAACCTTTCTCAATCTTTGTGAGTATTCACATTAGGAATACAGAAAAAAATAATGCTGGCAGGAATAAAGATCGGGGGTTGGAACTAAGAATGACTTCATAGTAATATCTTATAAAAAAGATGGAGAGTGACTATTTGCTCAATCAGATAATGACAGAACAAGGGGGAATGGTTTTAAACTAAAAGAGGGGAGATTTAGATTAGAGGTTAGGAGGAAATTCTTCACTCAGAAGGTGGCGAGGCACTGGAACAGGTTGCCCAGAGAAGTTGTGGATGCCCCATCCTTGGCAGTGTTCAAGACCAGGTTAGATGAGATCCTGAGCAACCTACTCTAGTGGTTGGCATCCGTTCCTATGGCAGGGAGGTTGGAACTGGATGGTCTTTAAGGTCCCTTCCAGCCTGAGCCGTTCTATGATTCTATGCTCTGCTCAGGTAAATAAATAAACAAACAAACAAACAAACAAACAAATAAATAAAAACACCACCAACTTGCCAACTTGCTAGCTTAGAGACTAAAGAATTGTGAAGCCTGTATTTAAAAAAAGAAAGGCAAAACTCTTCAGGGAGAAACTACACAGGAAGTAATTGCTACTTCAAGTACTTGCTTGAAGAATTACACAAATACTAAAAATAAGAATGGTATTCAGTCTGTGGGGTGCAGGTTAGTCATCACTGGGGAAATCCTCAGGCCACAAAGAAAGAATACATAAATATAAATAATGACTAGCTGTGTGAAATAACATTTTCTCTTTCCTCTCCCTCGCTTTCTCCTTTCTTCTCCTTCTCTTGCTTTCTGAATGTTTTTAAGGTTAAATTCAGGTCCTCTACAGAATTACCTCTTTGACACAGAGTTATTGCTCTTCCTTCTTTTAAAGGATTACTCACTTTACAGATGCCAACTCCATCTACTTTTTTTCACATCACAATAAGAAGAAACTTTCATTTTAGGAAAAAACATCAACCAAAGAACATTATAATGCCTGAAAAGATACAGATATTTTCTGATCTAACTCACATATACAGTTGTTAATTAGTGAGATATTAATTTTATTGATTTATTTTTCTGTTGCAGAGAACACTTGTTTTTTCTGCTTTAAAAAATGACCTTCTGCAATCAAGGAGGTATACATAAACCTAGTAGACTATAATCAGGAGACTTTAATGTATTACAAGACATGATACCACTTAATTAGAAAGGAGGGGAGAAAAAGTACAAAAGAACTTTCAGCCATATCCAGATTTAATTAGAGAAATACAATCTTCCTGAAGTCAGTAATCTTTTAGAATATGTGGTTAAAGTTAATTAAACAATACATATGGGCACAAACATCACAAGAAGCTAAGCCATGACAAATCTTCAACACAAAGCACGTAGCACAGTCTGAGCTCTCCATCAACTAACAGAAACCAGGCACTGAGACTATCTGATTAATATGAAGTGTTTCCCTCATTCTTTCATTGGCATTGCTTGTTTTTAGTGAGAAACTGCTTGTGTATTTTTATTTTTATCTTATTTTATTTTATTTTTGGTTGATTGGTTTTGTTCTTTATAGTCTGTATGTGTGAACCACCTACAATCTCATTTAATCTTATATAGCAACATTTGGAAAATGAACTCTTCTTAACATTCTCAGTAGGCTGCAGCGGTCTAGAAGAAAGAACTAATTCATAATGAAGTTTAACCTCAGTTCCTCAGTCTGGAAAGAAAAAAGGAAGGGTACTGAAGAAGGCAACGGCATCATTTCCATGTTTGGTATAGCAAACTGACTACCTTGTTACAAACATGCAGATGCATTATAAGTAAGATATAGATTTAGGGAAATAAAACAAAAAAACAAACAAACAAATAACAAGAAAGCAGGAGCTTCTTGCCTGAAAAATCTGTGTTAACTGAAAAACATCTCTGAATATATTACCATACGCAGACAGTGCCTACACAGACGGGACTGTAACTACTTCTCCATTTAGTGTGTCATGTGCCTCCTTAGCCATAATACAACTAAAGGATTTTAAAGGTCATTTTGCAACATAAGATTCCACTATGAGAAATTATAGTGCAAATAAATGGGTGATATTCAGCCTTGGCTTGCATCTCTGGGAGTCATATATTTCTTATATCCTTCCTTACATGTATGCCTTACATCCTTTACAAGATTTGGCAATGGTTATTAGAGAGCCAGAATTTCTGGAGGCTGTTAAGTCACCCTCCCTAGCCCAACAGCAAAATGAAATGAGATAATCACTAAGCAGGCGGGGTTTCCAGCCTTTGCTGGCTCAGTCTGTTTCACCGTGTACAGTACATTTATAAAAATTCAGTGAATTTATCATTAGGTACCTTTGTCAAATTAAGATTTTAGATGAGGGAGGAAATCATGCTGCTCAGAAGGGCTTCTTAATTCTGTTCAGGAAGAATGAAACTAATTGCTTTAGCTTGTGCCATTTATACAAGAGTGTTTAATCCTTAAAAATAGCGTATCTATGCTGCTTTAATAAGAATGCAGCCAAAGTGACTTTGAACTAATTTCTATTAAGGGTTCCTTATGTCTACACAGATAACTGTAATCTTCAGCTCAGGATCTCAAATTACTCCCTTACTTGTCCATTCAAATTATATACAGATATAGAGGGGTTTTTCACTTATGAAATTCAGTCAATGAAATATTATCTACAATTATGCTGAAATATATAGATATAATATATTATATATATATTTATATATATAAATATATATATATATATATTTCCCCATCTTCTGTTTTGAGATGAATGGGGAGGCTTACTCTATAAATGAACTCAAAACCCAGAAATTTAATGAGATCTCAGTATTACCGGGAACTTATCTGGTATGCAAAGCAAGTGATAATATCTTAGAATTCAGTCTTTATAAAAAGCTTACCTTTAACTTCATGTTCAGTCCCTTGTTTTCCCCTTTAATAATGCATTAATTTATTCCTGTGGCTATACCGTGTTATTTGTGTGCAGCACCAAAAAAGATGTTATCTTCTGAACTACTGACAGACAACAGTGCAACCGTGGCAATTTAAAGTGTTATAGCAATTTGGAAGACACATCAGTTAAAATTCTGCAATTACTTTATTCATATTTTTTGTTTCTATATACCAGGGGAAAGTTAGTGTCTCTTGAGAATGAAATTATATACTTTGCTTATAAGAGAGAAGCAACCATATATTTATTGATACAATGTACTGATTTAACAAAGAGTAATCATAAATAAGACAGCGACTTCACAAGATTTGAAATGGCAGGTTACACTCAATTATTTACTGCACAGAGAACAGGGTAAGTCAGACATGTCAGGGAAACTCTTCTTTTTAGTCATACGCCACTCCCACTCCTGCAACAGGTCCTGCAGCCTTTTCAACTCCCACAACTGGCCCTGTGGCCACTCCAGCTCCTGTGAAAGGCACTGCAGCTGGGCCAGAGAACAAATCCATGCTGGTATGTGTCACCCCTACACACAAGATGAAACAATACATGTGAAAGTCAGCTTGCTTCATAAGGAAAGAAACTCTACTAAAATGGGGAGAGAGGAAGAAGAGGGCAAAGCAGACTACTCTGAAGCAGGGCCATTATGGGAACAGGAGGAGGAAGATATAAATGCAGCAGTAACCACCTGATCACTATCCTTGGGTGAGCGGAAAGATATGCAAAAAGATTTCAGCCATTGTCTATGTGAGCACACTGTCACCTGGCTGCTCTAATTCTGGGATAATGAGGCCAGTAGCTTGGAATTAGAGGGCATGAAAGCCAAGCAGCTGGGAACCCTCTCTAGGGAAGGGGCATTGACAAAGCTATTGGATAAAGGGCACAAACTCTTAGGGCAACTCCTGACAGGTGTGAAGGAAAAATACCCTTTCAAGGAAGATATTCTATGTCACCTAGACAAGTGGACCACCATGGAGAGATGTAGCCAGTACCTGAGGGAATTAGCTATGCTGGAGGTGATTTATGACCTAGACAATGACCACATATCCAAAGATCCAGATGAAGCCAAATGCACGCAACCCATGTGGCAGGAGTTTCTAGGGAGTGCACCATCACCACATGCCAGCTCATGACCTGGAAAGATTAATAGGAACCCACAGTGGATGCATTGGCTTTCCAACTCCAGCAATACAAAGAAAGTTTTTTTTCCTTTTTTTTTTTTTTTTTTCTTCCCTATGGTCTACATCTTGGCCATGGAGAAACTTTCCTAAGAGGTCCACATACTCAAAGAGAATGTTGTAAAAAAACTGTCTTGGGAGTTCCAGCAATTCAAAGTGGACATGTCCTTCTCCCCACCTGTACGAACCAGTATCTTGGCTATTAGGAGGAAGTGTTCCTTTGCTTAAGAGAGACAATATAGTGAGTACACACCACTTGTCACCCTTGTCACCCTGTGGTTTTACCTGTGTGACCATGGAGAGGACATGAGGAAATGGGATGGAAAATCTACCTCAACACTAGAGGCACAGATACATGAGTTACAAGGAAAAATAATAATAAAAGGGGGTTCTTCCATGAAAACTGTTGCTCCAGTTTCCAGGTGACAGGACGAGGGGGAATGGGCTAAAGTTGCGCCAAGGGAGGTTTAGGTTGGATATTAGGAAAAACTTTACAGAGAGGGTTGTTAGGCATTGGAACAGGCTGCCCAGGGAAGTGGTTGAGTCACCATCCCTGGAGGTCTCTAGAAGATGTTTAGATGTAGAGCTTAGCAATATGGTTTAGTGGAGGACTTGTTAGTGTTAGGTCAGAGGTTGGGCTGGGTGATCTTGGAGGTCTCTTCCAACCTAGATGATTCTGTGATTCTGTGATTCTGTCCCCCAGACACAGTAGCAAATGCTATGGCCAGAACTATAGGGCCTTACCTCCAACCAGGTGAAGGAACAAATGAGTTTACTGGGCTGTGGGGATTTGGTGTCCTGGAACATCAGACACACAAAATTATAAGGCTCTAGTGGACACCAGTGCACAGTGTACCTTAATGCCATTAAGCTATAAAGGGACAGAACACATTTATATATCTGGATTGACAGAGGGATCCTAGCAGCTAACTATATTGGAGGCCAAAGTGAACCTAACTGGGAATGAGTGGCAAAAGCACCCCATTGGGACTGGTGCTTGGAGAATCCATGCATCCTTAGTAGAGACTGCCTCAGGAGAGGATACTTAAAAGATCCAAAAGGGTACCAGTGGGCTTTTGGCATAGCTGCCTTGGAGACAGAGGACATTAAACACTTGTCTACCTTGTCTGGTATCTCACAGGACCCTTCTGTTGTAGGGTTGCTGAGGGTTGAAGAACAGCTGGTGCCCATCACTACCACAACAGTGCACCAGCAGCAATATTGCACTGAGATTCCCTGCTTCCCACCCATATACTGATTCATCAGCTGGACAGACAGGGAGTGATAAGCATGACTCACTCGTGCTTTAATAGTCCCAAATGGCCAGTGCAAAAGTCTAATGGAGAGTGGAGATGCAGTGGACTATCAAGGTCAGAATGAAGTCATGCCAGTGCTGAATGCTGCCATGCCAGACATGCCAGAACTTTGATATGAACTGGAGCCAAAGGCAGCCAACTGGTATGCCCCGATCGATATTGCTAATGTGTTTTTCTCAATCCCTTTGGCAACAACATGTAGGCCACAATTTACTTTCATGTGAAATGGCATCCGGTACACCTGGAATCAACTGACCAAGGGGTGGAAACTCAGTCCTACCATTTGCAGTGGACAGATCCAGACTGCACTGGAATAGAGTGAAGCTCCTGCACTGGAACAGAGTGAAGCATCCGCAGTACACAAACGATATCATCATGTGGGGCAACAAAGCAGAAGTATTTGAGAAAGAGAAGAAAATAGTCCAAATCCTTCTGAAAGTCAGTTTTGCCATAAAACAAAGTAAGGTCAAAGGACCTGCACAGGAGATCCAGTTTTTAGGAATAAAATAGATAGATAATAGACAGATATTTTTGAGTGGACCTGTGTGGAGCCAGGTGAGTTGGACTCGATGATCCTTGTGGATCGCTTCCAACTCCGGATATTCTACGATTCTGTGATTCTATGATTCTATAATTTATGTTGTCAGATCCCAATGGATGTGATCAAGAAAATAACAGCTATATCTCTGTCAACCAGCCAAAAGTAACATAAGCTTTCTTAGGTATTGTGGGGTTTTGGAAAATGCATATTTCAAATTACAGTCTTATTGTAAGCCCTCTCTATCATAGATAATAATAGAGTTGATAATCATAGTCAGCTGATAATCATAGAATGGCTCAGGTTGGAAGGGACCTTAAATATCATCTACTTCCAATCCCCCTGCCATAGGAAAGGATGCCACCCACTACAGCAGGTTGCCTGGGGCCTCATCTAACCTGGTCTTGAACACCTCCAGTGATGGGACATCCACAACCTCTCTGGGCAACCTGTTCCAGTGCCTCACCACCCTCTGAGTGAAGAATTTCCCTCTAACCTATAATCTAAATCTCCCCTCTTTTAATTTAAAACAATTCCCCCTTGTTCTATCATCTGATTGGGCAAAGAGTCGCTCTCCATCTTTTTTATAAATCCCCTTTAAGTACTAAAGGCCACAATTAGGTCACCCCCGGAGCCTTCTCTTCTGTAGGCTGAACAGCCCCATCTCTCTCAACCTTTCTTCACTGGAGAGGTGCTCCAGCCCTCTGATCAACTTTGTGGCACTCCTCTGGACCAATTCTAACAAACTGACATACTTCTTCAGACCTGGATGCAGCACTCCAAGTGGGACATCACAAGGGCAGAGTTGAGGGGCACAATCACCTCCCTCGACCTGCTGGCCACACCTCTTTTGACACAGCCCAGGATACAGTTGGCCTTCTGGGCTGCAAGCTGGCTCATGCTGAGCTTTTAGTCCACCAATCTCCCCCAGTCCTTCTCTGCAGGGCTGCTCTCAATGAGCTTGTCTCACAGTATGTACTTATGTCCAGGATTGCCTGGGCCAGGTGCAGCACCTTGCAATTAGACTTGTTGAACCTCATTAGGTTCATGTGGGCCCAATTTTCAAGCTTGTCCAGGTCAGGTGACCTGGAAGAACAATCTCAAATGTGCCCTGAGCAATGACAAGCCTTTGAAAAAATGGGTGATAGTTCATGCTGTAGCCATTGGGCCAGTCAGGAAGGACAAGATGTAAAAAATATGCTTTACTATGCAGCCAGGAAGAATGGCCCTACCTGGAGCCTCTGGCAGAAAGCACCAGAGGAGACTCAAGGTCGACCCTTAGGGTTTTAGTGTAAGGGATACAGAGGGCACAACTCCAATGGAAAGAGATATTAGCAATATATGAAGGGGTTTCAGTTACATTAGAAGTGGTTGGTACTAAAACACAGCTCCTCTTGGCACCCTGACTGCTGGTGCTGGGCTGGATGTTCAAAGGGATGGTTTGCCCTACACTTCATGCAAATGATGCTACATGGAGTAAGTGGGTTGTACTGATCACACAACAGGCTTGAATAGGAAACCCCGGATGGCCAGGAATCTTGGAAATGATCATGGACATGTGTCAAGGTAAAGGGGACTTATCAGAGTCTCACATTTGCCTTTTTCAGAGCCCTGCTAAGGACTTTCACTGAGACAGTTTCACAAAGTTGAACATAGTTAATAAGGTGACCAATAAAAATGATTCGGAATTGCTGTTGATAAATACACTTACAGCAATAGTGCTAATATATGATAATAGTGATAGCAAAATGCTATCCCAGCTATTCCTCACCAAAAGGTGAAGGAACAGAGCTTACCAAGAAGGTGTCCCTGTCTTGGTGGAGGAGGAATACAGCCTGTCAACTGCCTCTTCTAGGTTTCCAATTTCTTCTTTCTTCCACCATTCTTCTTTTTTCCTCGCTCTTTTTTTTTTTTTCTTTTTTTTTTTTTTTTCCCTAACACTAACTTTCTTTACACTAACTGCTAACACTCTTTTATATTCTAACCTTATTTGTTCACTCCTCGGTGTGATATTTAGCATGATTTGTGTGAAGAGTCAAGTACTATTGTCATACACGTTTAGCATGCACTCCATTAAGCTCATTTTCATTGTCAGGGGTGTGAACATCAATATTCATTTTACACATAATAAAGCAAAAATTTTCACTCTTGATGCTGTGGCCTTCAAGATTCAGTTCTTCCATCAAAACAGAGCCATCCCACCAACACAAGACTCCCTCCTTCAGCAACCTCTCAAACCAAGCCTGTGGACCTCCATCCACAAAGTTTGTATAAGAAATAAACAGGAGCAAGTTGCTCAACTCCCCTGTGCCCAAGGACAGTGCTTATTAGTGACACTAACAAGTCTGACTGCTCTCCACAACAGGTCAGAAGGCAAAAGTTTCAGGCAGTTGTCAAAGAAGAGTGTGATGCATGCTGAAGAGGACCCACTACATAATAAAGTAACAGAAAATGAGAAGCAGTATGCCCAGTTCACAGACGGGTCCTGTCATACTGTGGGAAAGCATTGGAGTTGGAGGGCTGCTGTATGGAGTCCTACATGAAAAGCTGCAGAAACTGCTGAAGGAGAAGGTGAGTCGAGCCAATTTGCAGAAGGCCATCCATCTGTCTTTAAATATTGCTGAACTAGAAAAGTGGCCAGTGGTCTGTCTGTATACTGACTCATAGATAGTGGAAAATGCCCTGTGGGGGTGGTTGCAGCAATGGAAGCAGAACAACTGGAAATGCAGAGGCAAACCTATCTGGGCTGCTGCACTGTGGCAAGATATTGCCATTCTTGTAGAGAACCTGGTTGTAAAAGTACACCACGTAGATGCTCATGTACCCAAGAATGCCACTGAGGGACATCAAAACAACCAGCAGGTGGATCAGGCTTCTAAAATTGGAGTGGCTGAGGTGGATCTGGACTGGCAACATAAGGGTGAGTTATCAATAGCTCAGTGGGCCATGTGTGTCTTCCACATCAAGGAAGAGATGCAACATATAGATGGGCTCGTGACTGAGGGGTGAACTTGACCACGGACACTATTAAACAGATCGTCCATGATTGTGAAACATGTGCTGCAATCAATCAAGCAAAATGATTAAAACCTCTCTGGTAAGGAGGACAATGTCTGAAACATCAACATGGGGAGGCCTGGTGGATTTATTATACCACAATTCCACAAACCCACCTTGGCAAATGCCACGTGCATTTGGTGGAAGGAACCATTTGATGGCTGGAAACATCCTGTGCCCCATACCACTGCCTGGAACACTATCCTGGGCCTTGAAAAGCAAGTCCTATGGCAACATGGCAACATGGCACCCCAGGAAGAACTGAGTCAGACAATGGGACTCATTTCCAAAACAACCTCATAGACACCTGGGCCCAAAAGCATGGTATTGAATAGGTTTATCCACATCCCTTATCATGCACCAGCCTCTGGAAAAAGTGAATGATACAATGGACTGTTTAAGACTACACGGAGAACAATAGGTGCTGGGACTTTCAAACACTGGGATACACATTTAGCAAAAGCCACCTAGTTAGTCAGCACTAGGGGATTTGCTAACTGAGCTGGTACTGCCTAATCATAACTCTTACATCTGTAGAAGGGGATAAAGTCCCTGTAATGCACATAAAGAACATTCTGGGGAAGACAGAATAGGTTATTCCCGCTTCAGACAAAGACAACCCCCATGCATGGGATTCTTTTTGCTCAAGAACCTGGCTGCACATGGTGGGTAAATCAGAAGGATGGGGGAATCCAATATGTACCTCATGGGGATTTGTTTTGCAGTGATAATAACACATGATTTGAATTGTATTATGTTAATTGCTATATAATACTGTCATCACTGCTATGGTTGCTATATGTCATATCAATGGCAATACAGTAAGAATCACATAGATTAATGAAAAATAAATGTTGACAGAACCAGACAAGTGCAGCAGTAATGGAACCAGAACTGGCTTCAGCATGCAACAGTCCAAAACCACCCACCATCTCTCCTGCCTTGAAGGACTTCTCTAAAAAATGGAGCCCAAAGTCATGGACTAAATGAACTCAATGAACATTTTAAAGGGATGGCACATAGACTAAAGGTAAAATATTTGTGTGTATATATCAAAAGACAACAAAGTTAGTGGTGATTAACTGGGATGTATTGGAAATTGTGGGACCTGAACATGGTGTAGATGATACAGAATAAGGGGTGGATATTGTCCTTATTTTGGCTGGGATAGAGTTAGTTTTCCTCCTAGTAGGTGGTATGGTGCAGTGTTTTTGTTTCAGGAAGAGAATAATGCTGATAACACACTGATGTTTTAGTTGTTGCAGAGCAGTGCTTACCCTACGCCAACGACTTTTTAACTTCTTACACTTCCCTGAGAGTGCACAAAAAGCAGGGAAAGGACAGAACCAAGACATCTGACCCAAACTGGCCACACCAATATTCCATACCAGATGACTCCATGCTGAACAATAAAACTGAGTGGAGTTGGCTGGGGGATGCTGAAGGGAAGGCTGCTGCTTGGGGTCTGGCTCAGTGTCGGTCAGCAGGTGGTGAGCAATGGCATTGTGCATGCTTCGTATGTTCTTTTATGATTATCATTATCATCATCATCACCATCATCAAGTAAAACAGACAAAATGCCACTGTGATTGGAATATCCTTTCAAATCTAGTTGCATTTTCCCAAATCACCATTCAAATTTCAGTGTGCAAGATGTCCCTCTCACCTTGTCTTATAATTGTTTCTACCATAGATTGCATCCATAGTTGATCTTGCATACAACTAAGAGTTAGAAAAACGTTATCTTGGGCTACACCAAGTGCATCTACAATCAGTTTGTTGTCCTTTCTGTTTTTTTGTTTTTTTTTTTTTCCTACTGAGGTGATATATCTGATAAGAGCCATTGATTAGTTCTACAATGCTAATAGAGAAGACCACAGAGGATACTATAATTTGTTTAAATCACTTGTTGTTGTGCTTAGTTTATTTATGAGTACTTCGGCATCTGTACTATGTAAGACTTCCAATCCTGTTCCTATGATATCAGTCACATCTCCATGTTTGTTTTGGAGAGGTGAGGGTTTGCCTGTATGTCGCAGAACTGGATTTACACAATTATAATGTAGCAGCAATTAAGGATTTATTATATACCTTTATAGTAAATATCAAGGTTAGATTATATGATTTTATCAGCTCTTAATCAGTATCTAAGTATCTATGATCTATGATTAGTCAATTAACACAATGATCTAAAGGAATTTGCTACAATAGAAACAGTGACTTTGTTAAAGATTTGTGAACATCAAGGTTCATCTGAAACTTACTGCAGGGTCCTGGAGGGTTTCTGGATCCAGTCATGCACTTAAAAAACACTCCCTAGACTGAATTACCTACCCTACTTCCTTTTCGGTATTTGTCTGCAGACTAGCTTGTTCCTTGAGGATTCAGCCTTGAGATGCTCTTCCCCTCAGGGCATCCCAGCTCAGGGGGCGATCAAGGGTGCAGCTCACTGGGGTCCCTGGAGAGCTCAAAGAGTTGTTGTTTGGGATCACTGTTTACAGGATTGAGAGACCATTGTCTTTTGACTTTCCAAAATTCAAGTCTTTTAGCAGTTTGTTTAGAAATCAGGTTGTGCAGTTCCCTTCCACTTAGCACTTAATTGTGTCCTTGTCCATCAGTTATACAGGGTCAGGATATGATCACAGGGTAGGCCTGATGATCCGGTGCCTATATCACATAAACAACTGGTGTTAAGAGGAGAGAGGCTGTCAGCCTTCACCACACTCTGTTGATAGTAGAGGAATGGTGTCAAGGTGACTTTTTCTTTGGTTATGGAGAAAAAAGAGATGTGACACAATATTTATTAGATAAAGTGATTGATTTGTAGTCAAGCTCAGATTCCTTCATTAATGCCTATAAGAGATTTCATGGGAATGAACTCTGCCTGGATAACGAGCTCTCTGGTTCAAGGAGTGATCACATCAAGGCCGACTTTGGCTTACAGACCTGAGCAAGACTTATGCCAAATACAGGAGCAGAGCATACCCACCCCACTGTACAGGAGCAGAGTGTATCCACCACACTGCATATTATAATTACTACACTATGCTATGCTATACTATGCTATGCTATGCTATACTATGCTATGCTATGCTATGCTATGCTATGCTAAGCTACGCTATGTTATGCTATGCTATACTATACTATACTAACCATCCTGCATAGGATGCACTTAGACAACAGGTTGGTTTGATTGAAGAGATAATATTTTGCATCAGTAGATTTACTCATTTAAGAGACCATGATGGATGAAATAACACTAGTTGCTGGCCCATATTCCTGACCACAAACAGTCCAAATTCAGAAATTTGTGGGGATAGATTTTTTTTTAAATTATTTTTACTTGGGGCAGATGTTGTTGTACTAATCTTAGTAATGTCTATTTTAAATTTAAATGATAGTCCCATGCTATGGTGAACCCAGAGGTAGACTAAAAAAACAGGTTGTATTAAGGTAAAATTGTACCAATAGTCCAAACTTTCAGAGGTGCAAAGTTTCATATAATTTGCTTTTGGGTTTGATGTAATGTTGTACGGAGAAATCTGAGATGACTTCTCATGGGTAGACCCATTCATCATCTGGCATCCTGTTTTAATTTCTTTCCCTGCCATTCCCCAAAGTCAGGGAACTAATTATCAGATTCATCTTTATCTAAGCTCCATTCATTTTCTAAATATAATTCAGTTTCATGCATGACCATGATAGAATGATTTAAATACTACTTACTCCTTACTAGAGTGTATGCCCATACTCCCACCATACTTAATATGAGCTTGAGATCACAGCCACTCTAGGGTTCTTTGCCCACAGGTTAGGAAGAGTAGCATTGTTAAGATTTGGAATAACAACATGAACACAGCATTTCTGTCTGTCATCTTGTGGAGTGCTAAGAAAAATAAAGATTTTTTTCAGTGGGGGAATTCCAAACATGTTACCCTGATAAAAAGAAGGAAAAATCCATTGGGTACTAATTCTACACTTTGCACTACTGCTATTGGTAGCTTACCAAGCAAGTGGGCCACCAGATTTAGTTAGGGTCATATGTACAGTACTGTTGGATGGTAAATTGGACATCACAGGCTTCCCTGGCTGTAATTTTGTTGTATATTCTCTTTCCCCAATAGGTGGAGAGCTAAATTCCACTTTTAAAAAGAAAGCTCAGCCTACAGAGTTTCCCGTAGGTACATATTTCATTGATGGAGTACTTTGAGACAGGTGTGGTTTGAGATTACTTTTCAGTAAGCCATTAGCTCTTTCTGCCATCCCATTTGATTGAGGGTAGTATGATCTGTGGAATACCCAAATAATTCCTTCTTGTTTTGCCCAGTTTTGTACTTTCTTACAAGAGAAATGTCACCCATTATTACTTTGGATAACATCAGGGGTGGGTAGGTAGATGTGAGAAACAAGACAATAGCCTTCACATTGTTTTTTGCCCATCAGCTTTCTGCCACTTAATCACCATAAGCAAGCTGGAGACCACTTCCACTCCTTTAAGGACGTATTAATATCCCACAGAGGATTTGAATGGTCCAATATAATCAATCGACCTGAGAGACCATAAAGTTTACCCTTCATTGATATGTAGAGGTGGTGTTTTAGCAGGATGGTCTGCTTATAATTTCAATATACACTGGGAAGATTCTGTAAGAATATTTTTACATTTGTTTTGTTTTGTTTTCTTTTGTTTTATTTTTCTGTTTAGGGGGCAGCCCTTATTCTGTGCTTCATAGTAAAGTGCTTCCTTACCAGTATGACCTAGTTTTTGATGTAACCCTTCTCCCAACCAATACAACTCAGTATTCAGGGATTCAGTTACTATCTGCCTGAGCAAGGCCTTAGGCACAAAGGACAGTGTTTAAGCAAGACAATGGCCAGACCAAAGTGGGGTGAGGAGGCACACTGTCACAGTGTTTAACTGTTTTGAAAATCTGAGCAACTGCCTCTGCAATAATAGATTTTCAAACTAATTGATAAAGAATCTGTTGCAATCTGGAATTTTGAGTATTTAAATATTAGTAGGAACATGCTTCTAGATACTGGTTGCCCTCTACAATCTTGATGGTCTGTGTGTGAAAGCAAACTCTACCCACCACTCACAGTCTTTCTCCCAGTGGAAATTCTGACTGCAGTGTTCATGATCACATGTCTTCCTGATAACATATTGGTTGTGTACATACTTGGAATCCTGCCCTATAAACAAGTTTCTACCTAAAAGCCATCTGTCATTAGAAAACATCACGTATACAAACAAACCGGACAGCAAAAACAGAAACATTTTTTTTCCTTCCTGTATGCCTGTGTGGTCCTCCTGTCCGCTTCTCACTGAAGGCCACCTGGGTCTGCTTCACTTGCAAAACTGTCACAAGGACCTCCATAGCTGCTGGAGGAACATGGTGGCAAACAGTAAATCTATGAGAAGTTTTTTTTTTCTTTTTTTTTCCATGTGCAGCAATTAGGGGGACATAAATGCAAATCACTGACTGAATGTTATGTACAAGCTATGTGACAACATTATGTGTGCTTTCTCAAGAAATGAATATTTCAGTCTGAGACCCAGTCCCAAGAACAGAGATCAATAGTCCACAGCAAACCTAGAAATGCAGTCATATGTTAATATAGTCAAAAGCAGGATGCAACCAGAGTTCTGCAAGATTTGCAGAACTGGAGGACACACCTACAGGAAAAAAACAGGTAGGGAAATATAGAGTGGATCAAAACTATACTTCCAGTGGATATTGGATCAGCATATTGAAATCCAGTAGCCAGACTGACAAACACAGCAGTTTTGGGTCCAATAGGATAGTCATAGTTTCCATGCAGCCTTGACTAGCAAAACACTGGTATTCCTGTACCATAAGGGTATCCAAAAAGAGAGCTTCACAGACAAACAAGGTAAAACATGACATTTTACCTGGACTGAAGCTTTCAGTAGTGCATTGTAAAGTCATTTACAGCCATTACTGGAAAGTATAATTAAAAACAGATTTCTTTGTGACTTCCAAATATTATCTAGCTGGCACTAGCAGCCACAGGTTCAGGTTCTTTAGGCTCTCCAAAAGATTCTGTCTGCTCCATGCATGGAAAGCCAAAGTTTTCTTTTTCTCCTGATCGTATCTTATTCTGAATAGATTTGATTAAGGTACGCTATATTCCTTCTTCCAGTAAAAGATGTTCACCTTTTTATCATAATTACCATTTTGAGCTTTTAGTTTTCTAGGTATGTGTAGAAAAATCTGGGACTGATCATTTGTTTTTCCTTAAAATGAACACAAATGTGTTAGCTATTGTTTTGGTTCCTTTTGTCTGCCAGTGAGTAGGCATTCATGTGTGTTTCAGTGAATTAAAAAAAAAAAAAAAAAAAAAAAAGAAAAGATACCTGCTGTGTCCCTCACAGTGGAAATGGTGAAGAAAATCTTAGAACTGCTATAGCAAGGAGAGTTGCTATTGCACCTGAAGACTTTGAAGGCAATTTTTAATGGTTATTTCTTCTAGGATTTTAAAAGTTAGTGTCTTTAAACAAGAGGAAACTTCCAAACAAATCATGCCTTTAATTATCTTACAATACCTCTTTTCTCTCCTGTTCCCAGGTGCAAAATGTTACATCTATGTAAGAAGAGGTATGAATTCAGATGTTGGAATAAAGGGGGAGGTCCATGTATTTAGTCATTCTGCATATCATAAATTGTATAACTCCTACAGCAGTTGTGTGGTGTCTGGAATTGTTAAACAAATTCTTTTCATTTTCTTGAGTCCTAGTTAAATTATTAATGACCCATCAACATATTCTTCCTATATTTTATATACCCCCCCCCCCCAAAAAAAAAAAAAGAAAAAAAATGGTAAAGACATGCACAGTCCATACTGGCCTATCTGTTTCTCCCTCAGAATATTTTCTGGGTATTGATATTCCTGTTCTCTACATTAAAACTACGTTTTTATTTTATTTTTTTTTTTCTGAGAGTTTAACTGATTCAGGAGATTCCAATGCTATTTTTGAATTTTACAGACTGCAGAAATCTTAGATACTTTTCAGAAAAACTGATGGTTCTTTATTTTTATGTTCTTTGGTGCCTAAATCTTTATATCCTATGATATAATTTGGGACCCTTCCCCCCATAAATATTGTAAGTACACTACAATGGAAAATATTGCAGTCTTACATTTTTAGAGTGTTATATTCTTGTACTTTTCTAACCAGTAAAGTAAGATGTGGTTCTATGGTCAAAAACTGTGTTAAGTCAGATAGGTTTTAAATGGGATCTCCAGGTAAACTGACATTTTGAAGTCAAAAGTGCTTGTTTGAACTAAAAAAAATTATGAATAAAATATCATCCTGAAATCAAATGAGAAATTTAAAACTGTTGCTGTTGTTTTTTTCCTTGTTGTGGATATATTTTTTCAACAGAGACATGTCTAGTCCACCAGAAGAGACACCAGCACTGACTAAAGCACTAGCTGTCTCACTCTGAAAGCCTGTCAAAGCCTCTCAAGCACTTAGCTTCTAATGAAATTCTCTTTCCTGAAGGAAAATGATTGATGGAAGTTTTTTACTTTCTCTGACTATAGTTGAAGTCTGACTGGATATCAGGAATCAGGAAGAGAGGGATTGCTTTGAACCAAGAGCAAATGCTGACCTTGTACCCAGATAAGGAGTTGCAGGAAGAACTTGTTTGAATGGCAAGGTCAAGTTTATCTAACTGGGGAAACAATGTTGCAGATGGGTTTCCCTGAGGAAAACAAGTGGAAAATTTCTTACTCTTGATATGCTCTTTTATGAGCACAGGACCTAAGTTAGTCTGGTTGACATAAGGGCACGGCTTTTTAGATTGCAGTACTTCCCTGAAAAAAAGAGAAAGAAAAAGAAAAAGAAAAAAAGTCAGTTTCTTTCATAGAGTTACCTAAGCTTGTGAAGAGTACTCTTTAAGTAAACTAAGCATCACAACCATCCTTTTTAAGTACAAAGCATATTTCTAAAGGCTTTGGAGCCTCTGACATAACTATACAGTAACATGAATATTAAACTTTCGTGAACAAAGGAACTCCAAACAAATAACAAAGACATATTAAAACAGAGAACACCATTCACTTGCTTTTCCATTAATAAAAACTATGAGAGTATACAATGCATGACAGATGTCAATCACACCTCTGGGATGTACATACATACTCCAGTGATAGGCGTATTGAAAAGATATATATTAATATACAGCATCCAGCTAACTACACTAACAATGTAGCATAGAAAATGAGAGCCATCAGTCATCTTCCTATTGTTAATATTTGATCTAGGATAGCATGTTGGAAGGAAAATGTAATTATGAATAAATAGGCATTTCCTTTCTTTCACAGGACTTCAGTGCTATACACAAGATGCAAGCAGTACCATTATCATAGCAAGGCATGAATGACAGGAATGAATTGAAGGACAGCGAGATTCCTACTGCCCTCCCTCCCTTCTGTCAATCTTGTGGTGGCACAGTGGTTATGGGTGCTCAACCTGGACTCTCAGCAAGATTGTTCTTGGGAATGTATATGAACTCTGTATATAAATGTAGGGTTAAGTATTCCATATTGGATCTGCGTTTACCACAAGAGCTTTGTAATGCCTACAGAAGTACAAAATACTTTGTCAGAAATTCTGTGGACAGATTTTTCCTGTGCAAGGTGGTGATACTACATAAAAAGTTTTCCACAAAAATTTTGCCTGAAATTTTCAACACCAGGAAAAGTTGAAAGCCCAGAATGTATTAAGAATAAAGCTTTCAAAAACATCTTAAGGAAATAATATCTCAGCCTTTCAAGTCCAGCAGCTAGTAAACAACACTTGTCCATAAAAGGCACATTTCATTACACTATCCCACAATTCAGTAAGTTATACAAACCCAAAGCAGAGGTAGTATACCAGTGTATTTTATCTCTGGTTGAAACTATCATGCATAAAGAAGATCAATTACCTCAGTATCATCAATACAGGAATTTCAGCATACCAACGTTTTATTTTGAATATCAGCCTGAACAGACCTGAGTACAAAAAACTGCAAACTCCTTCCTATAGGAGTATTCCTTTACTTGTGAATATTTCGTTTCATCAAAATAGCAACTTCTTTATAGGAAACATTATTTGTATGTATGTGAAACCAATTAATTTTCATTAGTCATTACCTTTCTTTTCTTTTTTTTTTTTAACTTTTTTTTTTAGCAAGAACTAAAACATACTACAGTATTGTTAAACTGAGGAAAAAGAATGTTTTTTTTTTTTTTTTCATTCATACCAATAAAGTTTAGATATTTGACCCTGAGGTGGGACCAAAGAAATATTTAATATGGTATGTACATATCTTGGAAATTTAATTTAAGCCACAGCATGCATTTTAGGAACTTTCTGAGAACTTCTTTTTTTTTTTTTTTTTTTTTACCTGTTTATCTTCAGTGTCTTTGACTATACAATTAAAAGTCATTGATACTGAATAATTTCTGGAACTGAATTGAAACATAAAATTTCAAATATAACTAAATTAAATATGTTTTTGATAAATCAGCATTTTTATTCAGATTTGTTGACCTCTAGACTCAGCGCTGTTGTAATTATGTAAATAAGAAAGCAGATTACAGAGATGGATAAATATAAACTCTGAACTATTTTTCCTAGTATAATGTGCAAATCTTTTGTTTAAGTGCATACATAAATTTCTGATTTATTAATTCTCATATCTATGACTCCAAATCTTCATTCTTCTACACCATTTTGGACTAATCATATTAGCCATTTGTTACTTAAAGTACTCAGATATTTGGAAATGTTTCTAGAGAATGATGTTATTTCCATTTCAACCCCATAAGTGATATAGAGTAATTCGAAATGTCTCTTATTGCCCTTGGAGGCAACAACTCAGCAATGAGTGCTTTTTTCCTTTTTTTTTTTTTAATTTTTATTCTTTTTATTTTTTAGTTGCTTCTATGTTTGTTAGAAGTGTCTTATTTCTACTTAAGCCTCACTTAATCAAAACATAATAACTGGACATTCCTACACAGCACAGTGGGTAAGAATTTGGGATCTGCTTCTGTTTCCACGGAAAATCAGATCCAATAGCTGTGATCTGATTTCACAGGGAATGAAACCAAATTATCACACCATGTAACAGTCTGTTATATTTTCTGTTTTTCTCTTTTTCTTTTTCTTTAATAATACATCACAATAATATGATCAGTTGGAACTAATCTCCTGTCACATTAATGGGACTATATCAGTTTAGAATCTGTGGAAGTTCTGGGCTTATTTTTCTGTGCTTGTAGTTTTCAGACGTGTACTGCCTATTCATTTGATATGGCTTCAAAGCATGGTGATTTCTCCCTTGATGCAGAGCAACAGTATGAGAACACAGTGGTTGATTTATCCTGTGCGATTTAGTTCAGCGAACGTGCACTGTTAAATAGTGAAATGAAGTGTGTATATTGTATAATGGATAAGATGATACAGAATTTATAAACTGAAAGTTTATTATAAAATCTTATACAATTTCTAGTAAATTCTTTAAAGTCCTATTGCAAGTCGTTCAGCAGCAGCTGCAGCTGTTAAAGACATGCTGGGAAGAAGCGATAATGGTAGTGTTTAACACTTCATTACGTATCTTTAATTCATTATTTCCCTTAACTTTCACCGCCAGATTTTTTTTTCTAATAAGATTACCACTCTGTTAGCTTCCTATATGGGCATTTGAAGTGGTTTTTATTTATTTATTTATTTTTCCCCTTCCTTTTGGATTCCTGCAAGCATTACTAGGAAGCTAATCAACGGTGAGTTAGTTTAACACTTCATCACTTCAACGCTCCATCATTCATAAGAAACCAGCATGCCCTCCTCAGTGCAGCCGGATTCCTTTCAAGAGGAAAGGAATTCCTGATCTGATTCCTGATCTCTTGTCGGGAATATAAAATGCTTTCCACTGGTAGGAAATGGTGTTTCATACATCAGGTTGTTGTGTTCATGCTATCATTCTGATATCTAGCATAAAAAGAGTCACATCTTCTTCACCTGGGAGGAGAATTAGAACTCTCCTGAGGCCAATACTTATGCTGGTACTTCATTAAATTGCTCAAGAATGATGGAAACTGCAAGAGACTGAAAAGGTCACCTTGCAATGCCTCCTGTTTATGCCCAGTGAGCAGTAAACCTGAGGCTAAGTAGAGAAAAAAAAAAAAATTAATGTCCTTAACAAACGGGCAAGTAACCTTACCAAAGGATACATAAAGCAACTTAAATATTTAATTGCTTTCTCTATTAGAAATCTAAACATAAATTTATGACTATAGTCATTATTATTCATGATTAATTAAATCACTTTTTTTGTTTGTTTGTTTGGTTTGGTTTGGTTTCCCATTTGCTTTATATGTTGTTACCCCTTCAGAACAGTTATACTCTTTAATTTTAGTCTAGCAAATCTCCAGCTATTTCACTGATTATATACGTTTCTCTTATATATATATATATATATATTGTTTCTATTAGCCTTTTGAGGCAAGAAAAGGAAGCCAACTTTGCCATGTTGAAATACATATCTATATTGTGGATTGAAATGCTTACCTCAACCATAGGTACATGCATCTCCGATAGATTTTATTTGAATTCTAAATATTCTGTCATGCTTTAAATGAGTCCACAGTGACTCACACTGGAACAGGACTTTGAGGAACCTAAAGCAACATTCTGGTGTGAAAACATCAAAATAAGTTCCATACCAAGAACTATATTGAGACGCTATGTATATACAGAGACATACAGTCTCATATACAGTCTCATATATTGAGACACTATGTATATACATATACATAATTTATTTATTAAGAAAGTTAAATTCCAAAAAGTCTAAATATAATTTTTGCTTATTTAGTATTAAAACATTTGTGATGTTGAAAAGATTGCTTTTTTTTTTTTTTTTTAACCCCCAAAGAATTTTAAAATAAGCCATTCATTTTCATATAAGAAGACCCAAGGAAATGTAAATATAATACACTGTTGGAAGATCCTCTTCTTTGTATCACAAAGAGGTCTGGGAATGCATGAAAATAAATAAATAAATAAAACAATAAAATAAAATAAAATAAAATAAAATAAAATAAAATAAAATAAAATAAAATAAAATAAAATAAAATAAAATAAAATCCTGACAAAACTCTGAAGCCCTGAGCTGAAAAATATTATGGATATATATGCATAATTAGTCTGGCACACTGTCAGAGTCAAATAATCAGGATAACCAATAACCAGAGTCCAATAACCAGGTTCTTTGAATACTCTACATGTGGAGAGTGGAGAGTTATACACACGAGCGTTCCCAAGGTACCAAGCATGATCTACACAATCAGAATGTGAAAGAATCTAGTCCCTAATATCCAAAAAAGGTATTTTGCAGAAAATATTATTTGGAAAATGACACCAGGTGTTTTAGAGTCGTTGAATCATAGAATGGTTTGGGTTCGAAGGGACCTGAAAGATCCAGCTCCAACCCCACTGCCATGGGCAGGGACACCTTCCACTACATCAGGTTGCTCAAAGCCCCATCCAACCTGGCCTTGAACACTCCAGGGATGGGGCATCCACATCTTCTCTGGGCAACTTGTTTCAGTGCCTCACCTATCTCACAGTAAAGAATTTATTCCTCATATCTAATATAAACCTACCTTTTTTTAGTTTAGGCCATTACCCCTTGTCCTGTCACTACACTACCTGACAAACAGTCCCTCCCCAGCTTTCCTGTAGGCTCCCTTTTAGGTACAGCAAGGATCTAACAAACTATGTCTTACCCTTCTTGAAAATTGGAACAACATTTGCCATCTTCCAGTCAACTGGGACCTCTCCCAAGACTATTGAAGAATAATTGAGTAAAGTCTCGCAGTGACATCAGCTAGCTCTCTGAGTACCCTGGGATGAATCCTATTAGCTTCCATTAACTTATATGCATCCTAGTAGAGCAATAAATGCAACACAAGTTCAGGGTTGGCTGGGAGTTTATTGTTACCACAATCATAGTCCTCCAACTCAGGGCACTTGGGGTCCCAGAGACCATCACTGGTGTTGAAGACAGAGGTGAAGAAGGCATTAAACTGCCTTGTCTATGTCCCTGTTTGTGAGGTGAATATTTTCATTAAGTAAAAAATCAGTTATCTCTGGTTTCTCCTTTTGCTGTTAACATATTTAAATCAACAAAAACAAACAAACAAACAAACAAACAAACAAGCAAACAAAAACCTTTGTTGTGTCTCCCAAAGTACTGGCCAGCTTTGACTTTAATTGAGCTTTGGCTGAATGAATTTTCTCCCTACAAAGGTGAACAGCATCACGGTAGTTCTCCCACGTCATCCGACCTCACTTCCTGCAGCCATACACTTTCTTTTTCCACTTAAGCTCTACAAGAAGAACCCTGTGCCTGGCCATCCAGAGAGTTTTTAAACCAGCAAAGAGTATACCTGTCTAAACCACGGGCTTCTAGTTTCTCCAGGAGAATACTGTGGGAGACTGTGTCAAAAGCTTTACTGAAGTCTAGGTAGACTACGTCAACATCCTTTCCCTCATCCACCAGGCTGGTCACTCTGGGCTCTATCATGCCCTTAGTGAGAGACAGAGAATTCTCTTCTTTCCTTAGCTCTTTCTCCCAGCCTAGCCTCTACTGTAATATAATGATATGTTCTTCACCTTCCCCACTGCATGGCAACTCCCTAAGACAGAAGAGAGTGAGATGGGTCTGCTGCAGAGGAAGCAGAGGTAGTAAAACATAGCTCATATGGAAATCAGGGGAAATGAGAAAGCATAAATGAGCTCATGGAGAAATGAGGTAGGAACTATGAGGGGAAGGACTGTCTGTGATATGCACGGGGATCATCTACCAAATGAGAGAGCAGAATGGGAGAGAAGGTAGTAGCTGTACTTCATATCTGCAGGGGAAGAAAGAATGTAGGAGAGTAGAAAGAAGTGGAGGATAAAGAAGAGGAGTGAGAGAGGTTTCCACCATCAGCAACAGCTCCATCAAAGTCATGCTAATTGTTACCATCTCACCAGTTTCACCTTCACACCCTGAAAACTCTGCTAACATTTTCAGACTCCTTCTCATTCATGACCTACTTAAAAAAAGCTTTAGACATCGATAAATCTCTTCCTGCTGTCATCAGCTTTCCAAAATTATAATAAACCACACTTTCTCAAAAATTCATTTTGCTGTCACTGCAAAACCAAATTTTGCCTACAATAGTAAGGAAGCCTTGAGCTGTTTCTCAGAGTGCCCTACAGCAAACCTATTTAAAAGCCAAGTAAGCAGTCATGTTTCCTTTCCTCACCAACAGCTTGTAGTGAAAAGATGTAAACCAGGAAAATCATTCATATCTTTCCTGTCTAAACAGTGCCTGAGAGCTCATTGTAATTATTGAATGTCATCTGTGAGTTCACCCATGTGCAAACACATGGAAGAAAATTGTTCCTGTAAAAGACTTGAGTGGTTCAGAGACATGAAGACTCAATAACATAGGTTAAACAATTTACACAAATATATACACATTTGTAAATATACAAGACCACAGTCACTGACTTAAAATTACATTTTAAAAAGTAAATTTTATCAATGGTTCACATGATACACACTGCCCGCTGTTCCTTCAGAATACAGAATCACAGAATCATCTAGGTTGGAAGAAACCTCCAAGATCACCCAGCCCAACTTCTGACCTAACACTAACAAGTTCTCCACTAAACCATATTGCTAAGCTCTACATCTAAACATCTTTTAGAGACCTCCAGGGATGGTGACTCAACCACTTCCCTGGGCAGCCCATTCCAATGCCTAACAACCCTTTCAGTAAAGAAATTCCTCCTAATATCCAACCTAAACCTCCCCTGGCGCAACTTTAGCCCATTCCCCCTCATCCTGTCACCAGGCACATGGGAGAACAGACCAATCCCCACCTCACTACAGCCTCCTTTAAGGTACCTATAGAGAGCGATAAGGTCACCCCTGAGCCTCTTCTTCTCCGGGCTAAATAACCCCAGTTCCCTCAGTCAGTCCTCATACGACTTGTTCTCCAGACCCCTCACCAGCATTTTTGCCCTTCTCTGGACGTGCTCCAAGGCCTCGATGTCCTTCTGGTAGTGAGCGGCCCAATACTGAACACAGTACTCGAGGTGCAGCCTCACCAGAGCCGAGTACAGGGGGAAATAGAGGTACAATATACTATTATCACAAATATCAGAGCACAGTATCAATTTTTTTTTACTGACTCTGCTTCAGAATCATTGCCATTGTGAACAATTCTACAAACAGTCGAGAAGACAGAGTAAAGAAAGGAAGTTTAACACAGAAATGTCTGATGATAAAATAGCTTTCTCATGGCTTGCATAACAAACAGTGTGGCCAGCAAGGCTAGGGAAGTGATTGTCCCCCTGTACTCGGCTCTGGTGAGGCCGCACCTTGAGTACTGTGTTCAGTTTTGGGCTCCTCACTGCAAGAAGGACATGGAGGTGTTTGAGTGAGTCCAGAGAAGGGCAACGAAGCTGGTGAGGGGTCTGGAGAACAAGTCTTACAAGGAGCGGCTGAGGGAGCTGGGATTGTTCAGCCTGGAGAAGAGGAGGCTCAGGGGTGACCTTATCGCTCTCTATAGCTACCTTAAAGGAGGCTGTAGAGAGGTGGGGGTTGGTCTATTCTCCCATGTGCCTGGTGACAGGACGAGGGGGAATGGGCTAAAGTTGCGCCAGGGGAGGTTTAGGTTGGATATTAGGAAAAAATTCTTTACTGAAAGGGTTGTTAGGCATTGGAATAGGCTGCCCAGGGAAGTGGTTGAGTCACCATCCGTGGAGGTCTTTAAAAGATGTTTAGATGTAGAGCTTAGTGATACGGTTTAGTGGAGGAGTTGTTAGTGTTAGGTCAGAGGTTGGACTCTGTGATCTTGGAGGTTTCTTCCAACCTAGATGATTCTGTGATTCTGTGATCTGTTGCAATACAAGTCAAATTCTTCACCATTAGGATAATAACATTAAGTATGTCCCTACATATTAATGCTTATTTTTCAGGTTCCATAGAGATATATGATGCTTTTCCCTAGATTTGCCAGTTTTACTTGGAGCACATGTACTGTTACTTCAGTGTTTACTTTAAAGTTATCTTTTTTTTTTTCTTTCTTTTTTTTTTTTTTTTTTTTGCTATAAACTAGTACTCTTCTAGTTATTATTCTAAGGTCCTTTTTACATGTTCAGACATCTTCATCCCCTTCGCTGCAGCAGTCTCTGTGCATAAAAATAGATGGCCCTAATATTTGCTGAAAACTTCATCACCAGCTAGATTTCCTTATATAGAACATGAATTGAATCTAATACCAAGAATGGGGATGAGGACAGCAATATTGTTAAGTGGAAGGGAACCTTAAGCATCTTTAAAGTTAAAAGGCCTAGGAGGGCTATGCATTTATCTGAAACTCTTTGCATATTCAGTGCTTCAACCATACACATGAGAAACTTGGATTGAAAGTCTGAAATATTTCCCAGGTTTGTAAAAAAAAAAAATAGTTTATCTCCTAGATAAATTTCTCATCCTAGAAGGGTGAGACTGATAAAAAAAAAAAAAAAAAGAAAGGAACTTAAATTTCTCATTTACTATGTATATCTTCTTAATTAAGGTGTTTATACACAGCCAGGCTTGTCAGAAGGCTTAAGTGGAAGTGTCCATTCTTTTGTTGTTGGTGGTATCTTCATGCTTTTTGTAGTCAAACCAGCAAAGAAGTCAGGTTGACACAGAAGTTATATGGTTTCAGGATCTTACAAGGGAATTTTGCCTACAGTTTTAAGTATATAGGGTTTGTTATTCACTAAGCAGATTAGATATACTGTCTTGAATCAAGGCTCTTAAATTACATTTAGGTAGCAGTTCACAGCTTACAGTGTACGTCACTCTCTTATGTGATATATACAAAGCATAGGCATGACATAAAAATTTGTAGCAGCATCTTTTAGGGAATTCATAACTTTTAACTGTACACCTATACTATAATCACACCTTGTAGTTGACTACAAGAAGAGGAAGCTTACCACAGAACCTTTATGTCTCCATCACACAACAGCTCTAAGTAAATATATTGCTGCAGTGTTTTATTTATCCACTGATCCATGTGGTCTCTGAGCAGTTCTTGATAGGCCATAGTAGAACACAGCTTCGGTTTTATGTCAGTGAAACTTTTTAAGTTTTAAAGGTTCTAACTATTTTTAACTGTTCTGTTTAGTGAACAATCTCACAAACATATTTCAGTCAGGCAATTGGAATTATCTGTTATAATTTTTTTCTCATGTAAGAACCTTATTCCATGGAAGTCTGTGAAGACACGATCAAGAAAGAGAGAACAGCAATTGGAGATGTCAGTTTTGGCTCATTAAATATTTAATTATTCCTTGCATGTTTGTGTTTGACAGCATCTTCACCATATGTGTTCCCTCTCTAATTCGATGTTCACTGATGTCCCATCAGTGCTTTTGCTATTCCTTCTAAGGATAGATAGACTCGCAAGATGTGATAATAACAGAGATGATTCTACACTTTAAAATAAAAAGCAGTCAGTGAATGTTTTGTTTCTACTGTTAAACATAGACTTCTGGAAAAAATGGTCTTTCTATTTTTTTTCTGCCCTTATCGAAACTTTGATTATATCACCTGCACAACATATTTTATAATCGAACTATTACTTTCCATTCATTTTGAATGAAGCTGACCTATGATTCTATTGTTCCTGGTTATCTGGAGAGGTCCCAGAGGACTGGAGCTTGCCGATGTGACTCCCATCTACAAGAAGGGCCATAAGGAGGACCCAAGAATTGCAGGCCTGTCAGCCTGACCTCGGTTCCAGGGAAAGTTATGGAGCAAATCATCTTGGGTGAGATCACATGGCACGTGTGTGGCATCCAGGGGATCAGGCCCAGCCAGCACGGGTTCACAAAAGGTAGGTCGTGCTTGTTCAACCTCATCTCTTATGACTGTGTGACCAGACTGGTAGATGAGGGAAAGGCTATTGATGTAGTCTACTTAGACTTCAGCAAAGCCTTTGACATGGTCTCCCGCAGTATTCTCCTGGGAATCTGGCTGCCCATGTCCTGGACAGGTATACTGTTCTCTGGGTAAAGAACAGGCTGGAGGGCCATGCCCAGTGGGTAGTGTTTAATGGACTTAAGTCCGGAGGGCGTTCCATTACATGTGGTCTCCCCCAGGGGTTGGTACTGGGGCCTGTCTTGTTTAATATATTTATTGATGACATAGATGAGGGGATTGAGTATACCCTCAGTAAGTTTGCAGATGACACCAAGTTGGGAGGTAGTGTAGATTTGCCTGAGGGTAGGGTGGCCCTTCAGAGGGATCTGGATAGGCTGGACTGCTGGGCTGAGGTGAATGGAGTGAAGCTCAACAAGGCCAAGTGCCAGGTCCTGCACTTTGGCCATAATAACCCCATGCACCGCTATAGGCTTTGGGTAGAGTGTCTAGAAGAATGTGAAGAAGAAAGGGACCTGGGAATGTTGATCGATTCTTGGCTGAACATGAGGCGATAGTGTGCCCAGGTGGCCAAGAAAGCCAATGGCATCCTGGCATGTATTAGAAATAGTGTAGCCAGTGGGATCAGGAAGGTGATCATCCCCCTGTACTCAGCTTTGGTGAGGCCGCACCTCGAGTACTGTGTTCAGTTTTGGGCCCCTCACTACAAGAAAGACGTCGAGGCCCTGGAGCATGTCCACAGAAAGGCAACAAAACTGGTGAGTGGTCTGGAGCACAAGTCTTATTAGGACTAGCTGAGGGAGCTAGGATTGCTTAGTCTTGAGATGAGGAAGCTCAGGGGAGACCTCACTGCACTCCACAACTTCCTGTAGGAAGGCTGTGATGAGGAGAGGGTCAGCCTCTTCTCCCAGATAACTAATGATTGGACTCAAAGAAATGGCCACAACTTGCACCTGGGGAGATTTAGATTAGATATCAGGAAAAACTTTTTCTCTCAAAGAGTGGTCTGGCCCTGGAAAGGCCTGCCCAGGGAGGTGGCGGGGTCACCGTCCCTCGCGGTCTTCAATAACACCTGGATGAGATGCTACGATTATGATTTAGTAGCTTAGTGGGGAATATTGGTGATAGGAGGATGCTTGGACTAGATGATCTTGTAGGTCCTTTCCAACCTTGTGTTTCTAGGATTCTAAGATTCTATAGCACCAAATTAAGACTTAGAAACAAAGGATCAGTCTACAGAACATATGTAAGAGAAATAACCAAAGAGTATGCTAATATTTAGTTTATAAATTTAAGCTGTAAGTATTATTTCATAGTCCAGTGGTGTTACATATGATACAGCTACTCTTAAATTTCCATCCATTGAAGTATTTGAGCTTAAGACTAGACCAGCTGATTTCACTGGCTTGATGAGATGTAAATATCTATGTGCCTTGCTTGTCTAAATAAAAAACAATCTAGCCTGAGTCTCTGTTCTTTAGAAAAAGGTCAAGGGAATGTTTTGCAGTTGTTTAAAACAATTCTGACGTATTGTAACTTCAGCTAAACAACAACATAGATAAAATCAAAAACAAAAATCTCACAATCAAAATTAATTCAAAACCCTCAAATAAAGGAATATTTAATAAAAAGTTTTTTTTAAAAAAAGTTTTAAGTTTTAAGTTTTAAGTGAAGTTGTATTTCAACTGTAATTATAATTTAGCTGTTGTTGCTGCTATGAGCCATGTGGACTGAGGTCTTTCTGAATAAGTACACAAGCATTCCTAGTAAAAATACTGAGAAGTGTACTTACTGAGAATAGTTGTTCCCTACTGTTTGCTCCTCACTTCAGGAAAGACATCAAGGCCCTGGAACATGTCCAGAGAAGGTCTACAAAGCTGGTGAAGGGTCTGGAACACAAGTCCTATGAAGAGAAGCTGAGGGAAATGGGGTTGTTTAGTCTGGAGAAGAGGAGGCTCAGGGGAGACCGTCTTGCTCTCTCCAGCTACCTGAAAGGAAGGTGTGGCAGCTGGGGGTCAGCCTCTTCTCACAGGTAATTAGTGATAGGGCTATAGAGAATGGCCTGAAGTTGTGCCAGGGAAGGCTTAGGTTGTAAGTTAGGAGACATTTTTTCTCAGAAAGAGTAGTCGAGACATTGGAACGGGTTTCCCAGGGAGGTGGTGGAGTTCACCATCCCTGGGGGTGTTTAAGGAAAGGTTGGATGTGTTGCTTATGGACAAGGTTTAATGGGTGATATTGGTGGTAGGTGCATGTTTGGACCAGATGATCTTGAAGGTGTTTTCCAACCTTAATGATTCTATGATTCATCTAAACAAAGTAACAAATATTCATGACAGGTGAAGAAAGATAAACTTAAACCAAATATTTGTAGAAATTTCTCTCTACTTATTTTCTCTATTTTATTTAACTTTGCAAACACTTTTGAGGACACACAACGCCAAGAATTTAAATAAGGAGATATTGCCAAGACTGAAATGTCAAAGTAGGGAACTGTAAAATAAATACTGCTATTATTTTTTGGGTAACGAAAAATCATACTGTGATTGTTCATGTGTAAAGCTGTGTCTTGGAATTTTCATACAAAACATGAACTTCTAAAATCTCAATATCTTAGGTAGATTAAATATATATATACATATGTAGAATTTCTAGTTCTCTTCCTTTTGAAGGATGAAATCTGAAGTCAAAGACAAAGATTTTTTAAATATAATGTTAATTCAGGTTTGGAGCATGACTTCAGTTAGTGGTTTTTTTTTTTTTGGTTTTTTTTTTTTTTTCAATTGAAAACATTACTTCCTATGAATAATTTTAGCAAATTTTTGTTTTCATAATCATAGCATCTAACTCTACTTCCCTATAAAGGCCAAGTAAAATCTGGTGGGGAAGGTTTCTTATTCATCCTGGGCCTTGATATAATTAGCTTCTAAAATTAATTTTGGCTACATTTGCTTTATTTGGATTAATTACTTTTAAAGAAAAAAGTCACTCTGAGTATCAACTACATCAAATTTGTCTTTTTCTTTAGAGAAACTTGCTTATTTTCAGTTTTGTGCTGGAGTTTGTCAGGATTCTTTCTGTATTGATCTTTTCTTCTCCTTCAGCTTAATATTGCATGAATAGAGCAATCCTCATTATTCACTCAGAAGTGCATATATTTTTATATAATTTCACGTCTGTTCAAAGTTAAATCTCACCCTTTCTTGCAAGTTAAAATCCTAGTAGGTTTGAAATAGTTTTCACCCTTGATAAATTCATGAACAGTATTCTGCATGCAACAGAAGTGATAACCTCACTAAATTCTTCTTAGAAGCTTTATAGTTTCACAGACACTGCTAAAGATTTCTTGTCATGTCCATGTCTTGTACATGTCACATATCTGTGTCAAGCTGTGAATTGCCACTTAAACATAATCTACCAAACGTTATTCACAAGACTATCCAAACTGTTTAGCGTACAAGTCCTACCCACTGTGGGGATCTGGTCAGAATGGAGAAAAGAAGGTTCAGGGAGACCTGATCAATATTTATAAATACATGACATGTGAATGCAAAGAAAACAGAGACAGACTATTCTCAGAGGTATCCAATGAGAAGACAAGAAGCAAAGGGCAAAAATTGAAATACAATTCCATTTAATCTTAACAGAATAGTTTGTCAATTTTTTGTTTGTTTTCTTTGTTTTACTATGGGGGTGGTCAAACACTAAAATGAGTTATCCAGGTAGGGTGTGGGGTCTCCTTGAGAGATCCTTGGAGATACTCAAAATCTGAGCAGATATATTTATATTTATATATAAAAATTTAAACTAGATATTTATTATTATAAACACCAATTATCACTTTGAATGACAAAATACTATATTTGAGTCAAGAAAAATGAATAACAAGGTAAAACTTGCCTTATTACCTTTATAGATTTTACCTATAAAGGACAATTTACCTGCTTGTCCTGGTTTCAGCTGAGATAGAGTTAATTATCTTCATAGTGATACACTGGAAAACAGAAAGAGAAAATTAACTCTATCCCAGCAGAAACCAGGACACTAACTGTAAAAGTCCATGATATTTTCAGGTTGTCCAATGCACAAGTTGGAAGAAACTGTAAAAGTACATTTTTTCACATTGATTGAATTGTTAACACTAATTGTAATTACACTCATAGTGTAATTGTAATACACTCATAGAGCCATAGCGTAATACAGGTGAGTAGGACCTTTGCTGCACAATTTGTCCCATTGTTTGGCTGTTCACACTGGGGAAACTTCTCTTGCTTAATTCATACCTCTGTCCTCCTGTCTTCCTGTCACTCATTACTGTAAAGAGTAGCTGCTGGGGCTGCTCCTAGGCCTTCCACAGCCATCTCTTCCACAGGCTGAACAAAATCTTGTGTTTCAGTCTCTCCTCAAAATGCAACTGCTCCAGCCCTGAATCATTCTGGTGGCTTTCTCATGGATTGACTTAAGTGTAATAATGTCTTATCTGAAATCCATAAACACCTTTATTAAGTTCTTCATATTAGTAAAAATAAAATATGGCATGCAGCAGAAAGCATTCTAAAATATTAAAGTGAAGATAAACTCAATTTTACAAAACAAGAAAAATTTGAAAATCCAGATATCCTGTGCTATCCTTGCATAATTAAGAGAATGGGTTTTGCCACATATTGTAGATCAAATGCTTTAGACACTAGAATTAGTGTTCTAAATTACATTAACATATCCTACTGCATTATTCATATTAGTGGAATTAAAAAAAGAAAGATAATTCTTGATGCAATAAACATATATATAGAGAGATATTTTTAAGTGGGCAAACTTCAAAACATTGATATTCCTCAGCCTTTTAAAGACTAAACTACAATGTTGTCCTGCTGATATTGCTGGGGAAAAAAAAAAAAAAAAGACTAAAAAAAGACATGACACGTTCCTAAGAAAATAGTACACAGGAAAATCATTGCTGTGCTTTAGAACAGTTCTTCATTCTTAGCTCTGCATGTTCCTTTTCAGTCTGAAACCTCTGCTTCTAAGGAGTTAGGTATTTTTAGAATACCAGTCCTTATGCTCTAAAGCTCCAGCTAAAATACCTGAAGTATGGTCACATACTGAAGAGCTGTAAAAAGTCCTGGTTTCTGAAAGTTTAGTATCAAACTTTTAAACTAAATTTTGTCCATCCCCTATAAAGGAAGTCTAAGTGAATAATGTACAGTGTAAGCTGACTTATTTGGTGGCCATGCAAGCTCATGGTAACTATTTCTGTCACTCTGCATATCCTCCACTCAACTCAGTTTTCCGCCTTTGAAATTCATGAACTGGTTCGGAAAACTGTTTTATTTAGAAAATTTTTTTTTTTTAATTCACAATTCAATTAAAGGTAATTAAAATCAAGTGAAAAAGTGATTAGAGTTAAGGTGGGAACAATGACAGGAAACTTATTTTGATATTTCCAGTTGATATTTACATGTTGCAGTATCAAACAGCAGCTGCAGTGGATAACTCTTAGCTAAATTTGGATGAGCAAAATCTAACTCCTATTTGGGAAAATAAATACAACACAGTAAAATAAAATTTAGAGTCATGAATAATGAACTGTAAACCTGATGAGGAGATATTTATAGAGATTAGTTATTTTCAATGTCTGTTGATAATAATTGTATTAATATTTGAGATTTTCTTCAATTTTGCTTTGGAGAATGAGAAAAAAAGAACGTTTAATATACATTTTAGAATATTTAATACAATATTGAAAGTATATTCCTATGATTTTGAAGTAACGGATGTCACTATTAATGTCATATTTTTATTTCATTTTCACTTTTAGTAATTCCAGAATTATTGAGGTTGTTATTTCTAGATCCCTCAAAATAAAATAAAATAAAATAAAATAAAATAAAATAAAATAAAATAAAATAAAAAAATAAGAAAAGAAAAAGAAGAGGAGAAG